>NC_134689.1:410962864-411262864 GCF_050947455.1 Rhinoderma darwinii
CAGACGCGCTACCGTTGCGCCACAAGGTCATTTGATGATGAATTTATTGACCCTGTTCAGAACCAATGTCTTGTTGACAAAATGCTGATTGCCTGCTCATTCTGATTGATTGAAGAAACCGGTTTTAAATTAAACCAATTTTAACCAAACTCCAAAAGCCTAGAAGCTTCGTGCCATCATGCCGTTAGTGTTAAATGCTTCCAAGTAAATAATGGGACGCTGAGAGTGAGATTTTTACTCGATAAGGAAATCCTCTGTAAGCATTTTTCTTTCTTTAACTAAATTGGATTTAAGGGCCATGCGATTTTACAAAGAAATTGAGTATAAGTAGAAATCAAAAATACCATTTAAGGTGAAGATGGATAACAAGAAAGGCTATTGAGTTTTCTTCAACATTTCTTAGGTGCCATCTATTTACTATGTACAAATATATCAATGTAGGGTACATTTTTTTATTTATTATTTTATTTTTAAAGCCAGGGCTTTAACCAGAACAAGACAGCATCAAGTACGTCGGGAGGAAAAAAAATTCACCATCATCACAGACTGAGATTCTTTACTGTAAGAGCAGTGAGACTTTGGAACTCTCTGCCAAAGGATTTTGTGATGGTTGATTTGTTGAATGATTTAAGAGGAACCTGGATATCTTTCTTGATACAACAGCAACATTTTCCCTTTTTTCATTGCAATAATAAAAGCTGCGAAGATATTGCCGCCTTAAAAAAGGAGAAGTCCAAAATCTTTGACTTCAAGGTGAGTCCTAATTCTCTTATCAAAGGAACTGGAACTAGCTGGATGAAAATTAGCATTCTGTACTCACATTATGATGATCAAAGCAACAACTGACCCTGACGTGATTTGAACACGCAACCTTCTGATCTGGAGTCAGACGCGCTACCGTTGCGCCACAAGGTCATTTGATGATGAATTTATTGACCCTGTTCAGAACCAATGTCTTGTTGACAAAATGCTGATTACCTGCTCATTCTGATTGATTGAAGAAACCGGTTTTAAATTAAACCAATTTTAACCAAACTCCAAAAGCCTAGAAGCTTCGTGCCATCTTGCCGTTAGCGTTAAATGCTTCCAAGTAAATAATGGGACGCTGAGAGTGAGATTTTTACTCGATAAGGAAATCCTCTGTAAGCATTTTTCTTTCTTTAACTAAATTGGATTTAAGGGCCATGCGATTTTACAAAGAAATTGAGTATAAGTAGAAATCAAAAATACCATTTAAGGTGAAGATGGATAACAAGAAAGGCTATTGAGTTTTCTTCAACATTTCTTAGGTGCCATCTATTTACTATGTACAAATATATCAATGTAGGGTACATTTTTTTATTTATTATTTTATTTTTAAAGCCAGGGCTTTAACCAGAAAAAGACAGCATCAAGTACGTCGGGAGGAAAAAAAATTCACCATCATCACAGACTGAGATTCTTTACTGTAAGAGCAGTGAGACTTTGGAACTCTCTGCCAAAGGATTTTGTGATGGTTGATTTGTTGAATGATTTAAGAGGAACCTGGATATCTTTCTTGATACAACAGCAACATTTTCCCTTTTTTCATTGCAATAATAAAAGCTGCGTAGATATTGCCGCCTTAAAAAAGGAGAAGTCCAAAAACTTTGACTTCAAGGTGAGTCCTAATTCTCTTATCAAAGGAACTGGCTGGATGAAAATTAGCATTCTGTACTCACATTATGATGACCAAAGCAACAACTGACCCTGACGTGATTTGAACACGCAACCTTCTGATCTGGAGTCAGACGCGCTACCGTTGCGCCACAAGGTCATTTGATGATGAATTTATTGACCCTGTTCAGAACCAATGTCTTGTTGACAAAATGCTGATTGCCTGCTCATTCTGATTGATTGAAGAAACCGGTTTTAAATTAAACCAATTTTAACCAAACTCCAAAAGCCTAGAAGCTTCGTGCCATCATGCCGTTAGTGTTAAATGCTTCCAAGTAAATAATGGGACGCTGAGAGTGAGATTTTTACTCGATAAGGAAATCCTCTGTAAGCATTTTTCTTTCTTTAACTAAATTGGATTTAAGGGCCATGCGATTTTACAAAGAAATTGAGTATAAGTAGAAATCAAAAATACCATTTAAGGTGAAGATGGATAACAAGAAAGGCTATTGAGTTTTCTTCAACATTTCTTAGGTGCCATCTATTTACTATGTACAAATATATCAATGTAGGGTACATTTTTTTATTTATTATTTTATTTTTAAAGCCAGGGCTTTAACCAGAACAAGACAGCATCAAGTACGTCGGGAGGAAAAAAAATTCACCATCATCACAGACTGAGATTCTTTACTGTAAGAGCAGTGAGACTTTGGAACTCTCTGCCAAAGGATTTTGTGATGGTTGATTTGTTGAATGATTTAAGAGGAACCTGGATATCTTTCTTGATACAACAGCAACATTTTCCCTTTTTTCATTGCAATAATAAAAGCTGCGAAGATATTGCCGCCTTAAAAAAGGAGAAGTCCAAAATCTTTGACTTCAAGGTGAGTCCTAATTCTCTTATCAAAGGAACTGGAACTAGCTGGATGAAAATTAGCATTCTGTATTCACATTATGATGATCAAAGCAACAACTGACCCTGACGTGATTTGAACACGCAACCTTCTGATCTGGAGTCAGACGCGCTACCGTTGCGCCACAAGGTCATTTGATGATGAATTTATTGACCCTGTTCAGAACCAATGTCTTGTTGACAAAATGCTGATTACCTGCTCATTCTGATTGATTGAAGAAACCGGTTTTAAATTAAACCAATTTTAACCAAACTCCAAAAGCCTAGAAGCTTCGTGCCATCTTGCCGTTAGCGTTAAATGCTTCCAAGTAAATAATGGGACGCTGAGAGTGAGATTTTTACTCGATAAGGAAATCCTCTGTAAGCATTTTTCTTTCTTTAACTAAATTGGATTTAAGGGCCATGCGATTTTACAAAGAAATTGAGTATAAGTAGAAATCAAAAATACCATTTAAGGTGAAGATGGATAACAAGAAAGGCTATTGAGTTTTCTTCAACATTTCTTAGGTGCCATCTATTTACTATGTACAAATATATCAATGTAGGGTACATTTTTTTATTTATTATTTTATTTTTAAAGCCAGGGCTTTAACCAGAAAAAGACAGCATCAAGTACGTCGGGAGGAAAAAAAATTCACCATCATCACAGACTGAGATTCTTTACTGTAAGAGCAGTGAGACTTTGGAACTCTCTGCCAAAGGATTTTGTGATGGTTGATTTGTTGAATGATTTAAGAGGAACCTGGATATCTTTCTTGATACAACAGCAACATTTTCCCTTTTTTCATTGCAATAATAAAAGCTGCGTAGATATTGCCGCCTTAAAAAAGGAGAAGTCCAAAAACTTTGACTTCAAGGTGAGTCCTAATTCTCTTATCAAAGGAACTGGCTGGATGAAAATTAGCATTCTGTACTCACATTATGATGACCAAAGCAACAACTGACCCTGACGTGATTTGAACACGCAACCTTCTGATCTGGAGTCAGACGCGCTACCGTTGCGCCACAAGGTCATTTGATGATGAATTTATTGACCCTGTTCAGAACCAATGTCTTGTTGACAAAATGCTGATTGCCTGCTCATTCTGATTGATTGAAGAAACCGGTTTTAAATTAAACCAATTTTAACCAAACTCCAAAAGCCTAGAAGCTTCGTGCCATCATGCCGTTAGTGTTAAATGCTTCCAAGTAAATAATGGGACGCTGAGAGTGAGATTTTTACTCGATAAGGAAATCCTCTGTAAGCATTTTTCTTTCTTTAACTAAATTGGATTTAAGGGCCATGCGATTTTACAAAGAAATTGAGTATAAGTAGAAATCAAAAATACCATTTAAGGTGAAGATGGATAACAAGAAAGGCTATTGAGTTTTCTTCAACATTTCTTAGGTGCCATCTATTTACTATGTACAAATATATCAATGTAAGGTACATTTTTTTATTTATTATTTTATTTTTAAAGCCAGGGCTTTAACCAGAAAAAGACAGCATCAAGTACGTCGGGAGGAAAAAAAATTCACCATCATCACAGACTGAGATTCTTTACAGTAAGAGCAGTGAGACTTTGGAACTCTCTGCCAAAGGATTTTGTGATGGTTGATTTGTTGAATGATTTAAGAGGAACCTGGATATCTTTCTTGATACAACAGCAACATTTTCCCTTTTTTCATTGCAATAATAAAAGCTGCGAAGATATTGCCGCTTTAAAAAAGGAGAAGTCCAAAAACGTTGACTTCAAGGTGAGTCCTAATTCTCTTATCAAAGGAACTAGCTGGATGAAAATTAGCATTCTGTACTCACATTATGATGATCAAAGCAACAACTGACCCTGACGTGATTTGAACACGCAACCTTCTGATCTGGAGTCAGACGCGCTACCGTTGCGCCACAAGGTCATTTAATGATTACTTTATTGACCCTGTTCAGAACCAATGTCTTGTTGACAAAATGCTGATTACCTCCTCATTCTGATTGATTGAAGAAACTGGTTTTAAATTAAACCAATTTTAACCAAACTCCAAAAGCCTAGAAGCTTCGTGCCATCTTGCCGTTAGCGTTAAATGCTTCCAAGTAAATAATGGGACGCTGAGAGTGAGATTTTTACTCGATAAGGAAATCCTCTGTAAGCATTTTTCTTTCTTTAACTAAATTGGATTTAAGGGCCATGCGATTTTACAAAGAAATTGAGTATAAGTAGAAATCAAAAATACCATTTAAGGTGAAGATGGATAACAAGAAAGGCTATTGAGTTTTCTTCAACATTTCTTAGGTGCCATCTATTTACTATGTACAAATATATCAATGTAGGGTACATTTTTTTATTTATTATTTTATTTTTAAAGCCAGGGCTTTAACCAGAACAAGACAGCATCAAGTACGTCGGGAGGAAAAAAAATTCACCATCATCACAGACTGAGATTCTTTACTGTAAGAGCAGTGAGACTTTGGAACTCTCTGCCAAAGGATTTTGTCATGGTTGATTTGTTGAATGATTTAAGAGGAACCTGGATATCTTTCTTGATACAACAGCAACATTTTCCCTTTTTTCATTGCAATAATAAAAGCTGCGAAGATATTGCCGCCTTAAAAAAGGAGAAGTCCAAAATCTTTGACTTCAAGGTGAGTCCTAATTCTCTTATCAAAGGAACTGGAACTAGCTGGATGAAAATTAGCATTCTGTACTCACATTATGATGATCAAAGCAACAACTGACCCTGACGTGATTTGAACACGCAACCTTCTGATCTGGAGTCAGACGCGCTACCGTTGCGCCACAAGGTCATTTGATGATGAATTTATTGACCCTGTTCAGAACCAATGTCTTGTTGACAAAATGCTGATTACCTGCTCATTCTGATTGATTGAAGAAACCGGTTTTAAATTAAACCAATTTTAACCAAACTCCAAAAGCCTAGAAGCTTCGTGCCATCTTGCCGTTAGCGTTAAATGCTTCCAAGTAAATAATGGGACGCTGAGAGTGAGATTTTTACTCGATAAGGAAATCCTCTGTAAGCATTTTTCTTTCTTTAACTAAATTGGATTTAAGGGCCATGCGATTTTACAAAGAAATTGAGTATAAGTAGAAATCAAAAATACCATTTAAGGTGAAGATGGATAACAAGAAAGGCTATTGAGTTTTCTTCAACATTTCTTAGGTGCCATCTATTTACTATGTACAAATATATCAATGTAGGGTACATTTTTTTATTTATTATTTTATTTTTAAAGCCAGGGCTTTAACCAGAACAAGACAGCATCAAGTACGTCGGGAGGAAAAAAAATTCACCATCATCACAGACTGAGATTCTTTACTGTAAGAGCAGTGAGACTTTGGAACTCTCTGCCAAAGGATTTTGTCATGGTTGATTTGTTGAATGATTTAAGAGGAACCTGGATATCTTTCTTGATACAACAGCAACATTTTCCCTTTTTTCATTGCAATAATAAAAGCTGCGAAGATATTGCCGCCTTAAAAAAGGAGAAGTCCAAAATCTTTGACTTCAAGGTGAGTCCTAATTCTCTTATCAAAGGAACTGGAACTAGCTGGATGAAAATTAGCATTCTGTACTCACATTATGATGATCAAAGCAACAACTGACCCTGACGTGATTTGAACACGCAACCTTCTGATATGGAGTCAGACGCGCTACCGTTGCGCCACAAGGTCATTTGATGTTGAATTTATTGACCCTGTTCAGAACCAATGTCTTGTTGACAAAATGCTGATTACCTGCTCATTCTGATTGATTGAAGAAACCGGTTATAAATTAAACCAATTTTAACCAAACTCCAAAAGCCTAGAAGCTTCGTGCCATTTTGCCGTTAGCGTTAAATGCTTCCAAGTAAATAATGGGACGCTGAGAGTGAGATTTTTACTCGATAAGGAAATCCTCTGTAAGCATTTTTCTTTCTTTAAGTAAATTGGATTTAAGGGCCATGCGATTTTACAAAGAAATTGAGTATAAGTAGAAATCAAAAATACCATTTAAGGTGAAGATGGATAACAAGAAAGGCTATTGAGTTTTCTTCAACATTTCTTAGGTGCCATCTATTTACTATGTACAAATATATCAATGTAGGGTACATTTTTTTATTTATTATTTTATTTTTAAAGCCAGGGCTTTAACCAGAACAAGACAGCATCAAGTACGTCGGGAGGAAAAAAAATTCACCATCATCACAGACTGAGATTCTTTACTGTAAGAGCAGTGAGACTTTGGAACTCTCTGCCAAAGGATTTTGTGATGGTTGATTTGTTGAATGATTTAAGAGGAACCTGGATATCTTTCTTGATACAACAGCAACATTTTCCCTTTTTTCATTGCAATAATAAAAGCTGCGTAGATATTGCCGCCTTAAAAAAGGAGAAGTCCAAAAACTTTGACTTCAAGGTGAGTCCTAATTCTCTTATCAAAGGAACTGGCTGGATGAAAATTAGCATTCTGTACTCACATTATGATGACCAAAGCAACAACTGACCCTGACGTGATTTGAACACGCAACCTTCTGATCTGGAGTCAGACGCGCTATCGTTGCGCCACAAGGTCATTTGATGATGAATTTATTGACCCTGTTCAGAACCAATGTCTTGTTGACAAAATGCTGATTACCTGCTCATTCTGATTGATTGAAGAAACCGGTTTTAAATTAAACCAATTTTAACCAAACTCCAAAAGCCTAGAAGCTTCGTGCCATCTTGCCGTTAGCGTTAAATGCTTCCAAGTAAATAATGGGATGCTGAGAGTGAGATTTTTACTCGATAAGGAAATCCTCTGTAAGCATTTTTCTTTCTTTAACTAAATTGGATTTAAGGGCCATGCGATTTTACAAAGAAATTGAGTATAAGTAGAAATCAAAAATACCATTTAAGGTGAAGATGGATAACAAGAAAGGCTATTGAGTTTTCTTCAACATTTCTTAGGTGCCATCTATTTACTATGTACAAATATATCAATGTAGGGTACATTTTTTTATTTATTATTTTATTTTTAAAGCCAGGGCTTTAACCAGAACAAGACAGCATCAAGTACGTCGGGAGGAAAAAAAATTCACCATCATCACAGACTGAGATACTTTACTGTAAGAGCAGTGAGACTTTGGAACTCTCTGCCAAAGGATTTTGTGATGGTTGATTTGTTGAATGATTTAAGAGGAACCTGGATATCTTTCTTGATACAACAGCAACATTTTCCCTTTTTTCATTGCAATAATAAAAGCTGCGAAGATATTGCCGCTTTAAAAAAGGAGAAGTCCAAAAACGTTGACTTCAAGGTGAGTCCTAATTCTCTTATCAAAGGAACTGGAACTAGCTGGATGAAAATTAGCATTCTGTACTCACATTATGATGATCAAAGCAACAACTGACCCTGATGTGATTTGAACACGCAACCTTCTGATCTGGAGTCAGACGCGCTACCGTTGCGCCACAAGGTCATTTGATGATGAATTTATTGACCCTGTTCAGAACCAATGTCTTGTTGACAAAATGCTGATTACCTGCTCATTCTGATTGATTGAAGAAACCGGTTTTAAATTAAACCAATTTTAACCAAACTCCAAAAGCCTAGAAGCTTCGTGCCATCTTGCTGTTAGCGTTAAATGCTTCCAAGTAAATAATGGGACGCTGAGAGTGAGATTTTTACTCGATAAGGAAATCCTCTGTAAGCATTTTTCTTTCTTTAACTAAATTGGATTTAAGGGCCATGCGATTTTACAAAGAAATTGAGTATAAGTAGAAATCAAAAATACCATTTAAGGTGAAGATGGATAACAAGAAAGGCTATTGAGTTTTCTTCAACATTTCTTAGGTGCCATCTATTTACTATGTACAAATATATCAATGTAGGGTACATTTTTTTATTTATTATTTTATTTTTAAAGCCAGGGCTTTAACCAGAACAAGACAGCATCAAGTACGTCGGGAGGAAAAAAAATTCACCATCATCACAGACTGAGATTCTTTACTGTAAGAGCAGTGAGGCTTTGGAACTCTCTGCCAAAGGATTTTGTGATGGTTGATTTGTTGAATGATTTAAGAGGAACCTGGATATCTTTCTTGATACAACAGCAACATTTTCCCTTTTTTCATTGCAATAATAAAGGCTGCGAAGATATTGCCGCTTTAAAAAAGGAGAAGTCCAAAAACGTTGACTTCAAGTTGAGTCCTAATTCTCTTATCAAAGGAACTGGAACTAGCTGGATGAAAATTAGCATTCTGTACTCACATTATGATGATCAAAGCAACAACTGACCCTGACGTGATTTGAACACGCAACCTTCTGATCTGGAGTCAGACGCGCTACCGTTGCGCCACAAGGTCATTTGATGATGAATTTATTGACCCTGTTCAGAACCAATGTCTTGTTGACAAAATGCTGATTACCTGCTCATTCTGATTGATTGAAGAAACCGGTTTTAAATTAAACCAATTTTAACCAAACTCCAAAAGCCTAGAAGCTTCGTGCCATCTTGCCGTTAGCGTTAAATGCTTCCAAGTAAATAATGGGACGCTGAGAGTGAGATTTTTACTCGATAAGGAAATCCTCTGTAAGCATTTTTCTTTCTTTAACTAAATTGGATTTAAGGGCCATGCGATTTTACAAAGAAATTGAGTATAAGTAGAAATCAAAAATACCGTTTAAGGTGAAGATGGATAACAAGAAAGGCTATTTAGTTTTCTTCAACATTTCTTAGGTGCCATCTATTTACTATGTACAAATATATCAATGTAGGGTACATTTTTTTATTTATTATTTTATTTTTAAAGCCAGGGCTTTAACCAGAAAAAGACAGCATCAAGTACGTCGGGAGGAAAAAAAATTCACCATCATCACAGACTGAGATTCTTTACAGTAAGAGCAGTGAGACTTTGGAACTCTCTGCCAAAGGATTTTGTGATGGTTGATTTGTTGAATGATTTAAGAGGAACCTGGATATCTTTCTTGATACAACTGCAACATTTTCCCTTTTTTCATTGCAATAATAAAAGCTGCGTAGATATTGCCGCCTTAAAAAAGGAGAAGTCCAAAAACTTTGACTTCAAGGTGAGTCCTAATTCTCTTATCAAAGAAACTGGAACTAGCTGGATGAAAAACTAGCATTCTGTACTCTCATTATGATGATCAAAGCAACAACTGACCCTGACGTGAATTTGAACACTCAACCTTCTGATATGGAGTCAGACGCGCTACCGTTGCGCCACAAGGTCATTTGATGTTGAATTTATTGACCCTGTTCAGAACCAATGTCTTGTTGACAAAATGCTGATTACCTGCTCATTCTGATTGATTGAAGAAACCGGTTATAAATTAAACCAATTTTAACCAAACTCCAAAAGCCTAGAAGCTTCGTGCCATTTTGCCGTTAGCGTTAAATGCTTCCAAGTAAATAATGGGACGCTGAGAGTGAGATTTTTACTCGATAAGGAAATCCTCTGTAAGCATTTTTCTTTCTTTAACTAAATTGGATTTAAGGGCCATGCGATTTTACAAAGAAATTGAGTATAAGTAGAAATCAAAAATACCATTTAAGGTGAAGATGGATAACAAGAAAGGCTATTGAGTTTTCTTCAACATTTCTTAGGTGCCATCTATTTACTATGTACAAATATATCAATGTAGGGTACATTTTTTTATTTATTATTTTATTTTTAAAGCCAGGGCTTTAACCAGAACAAGACAGCATCAAGTACGTCGGGAGGAAAAAAAAATCACCATCATCACAGACTGAGATTCTTTACTGTAAGAGCAGTGAGACTTTGGAACTCTCTGCCAAAGGATTTTGTGATGGTTGATTTGTTGAATGATTTAAGAGGAACCTGGATATCTTTCTTGATACAACAGCAACATTTTCCCTTTTTTCATTGCAATAATAAAAGCTGCGTAGATATTGCCGCCTTAAAAAAGGAGAAGTCCAAAAACTTTGACTTCAAGGTGAGTCCTAATTCTCTTATCAAAGGAACTGGCTGGATGAAAATTAGCATTCTGTACTCACATTATGATGACCAAAGCAACAACTGACCCTGACGTGATTTGAACACGCAACCTTCTGATCTGGAGTCAGACGCGCTACCGTTGCGCCACAAGGTCATTTGATGATGAATTTATTGACCCTGTTCAGAACCAATGTCTTGTTGACAAAATGCTGATTGCCTGCTCATTCTGATTGATTGAAGAAACCGGTTTTAAATTAAACCAATTTTAACCAAACTCCAAAAGCCTAGAAGCTTCGTGCCATCATGCCGTTAGTGTTAAATGCTTCCAAGTAAATAATGGGACGCTGAGAGTGAGATTTTTACTCGATAAGGAAATCCTCTGTAAGCATTTTTCTTTCTTTAACTAAATTGGATTTAAGGGCCATGCGATTTTACAAAGAAATTGAGTATAAGTAGAAATCAAAAATACCGTTTAAGGTGAAGATGGATAACAAGAAAGGCTATTTAGTTTTCTTCAACATTTCTTAGGTGCCATCTATTTACTATGTACAAATATATCAATGTAGGGTACATTTTTTTATTTATTATTTTATTTTTAAAGCCAGGGCTTTAACCAGAAAAAGACAGCATCAAGTACGTCGGGAGGAAAAAAAATTCACCATCATCACAGACTGAGATTCTTTACAGTAAGAGCAGTGAGACTTTGGAACTCTCTGCCAAAGGATTTTGTGATGGTTGATTTGTTGAATGATTTAAGAGGAACCTGGATATCTTTCTTGATACAACAGCAACATTTTCCCTTTTTTCATTGCAATAATAAAAGCTGCGAAGATATTGCCGCTTTAAAAAAGGAGAAGTCCAAAAACGTTGACTTCAAGGTGAGTCCTAATTCTCTTATCAAAGGAACTAGCTGGATGAAAATTAGCATTCTGTACTCACATTATGATGATCAAAGCAACAACTGACCCTGACGTGATTTGAACACGCAACCTTCTGATCTGGAGTCAGACGCGCTATCGTTGCGCCACAAGGTCATTTGATGATGAATTTATTGACCCTGTTCAGAACCAATGTCTTGTTGACAAAATGCTGATTACCTGCTCATTCTGATTGATTGAAGAAACCGGTTTTAAATTAAACCAATTTTAACCAAACTCCAAAAGCCTAGAAGCTTCGTGCCATCTTGCCGTTAGCGTTAAATGCTTCCAAGTAAATAATGGGACGCTGAGAGTGAGATTTTTACTCGATAAGGAAATCCTCTGTAAGCATTTTTCTTTCTTTAACTAAATTGGATTTAAGGGCCATGCGATTTTACAAAGAAATTGAGTATAAGTAGAAATCAAAAATACCATTTAAGGTGAAGATGGATAACAAGAAAGGCTATTGAGTTTTCTTCAACATTTCTTAGGTGCCATCTATTTACTATGTACAAATATATCAATGTAGGGTACATTTTTTTATTTATTATTTTATTTTTAAAGCCAGGGCTTTAACCAGAACAAGACAGCATCAAGTACGTCGGGAGGAAAAAAAATTCACCATCATCACAGACTGAGATTCTTTACAGTAAGAGCAGTGAGACTTTGGAACTCTCTGCCAAAGGATTTTGTGATGGTTGATTTGTTGAATGATTTAAGAGGAACCTGGATATCTTTCTTGATACAACAGCAACATTTTCCCTTTTTTCATTGCAATAATAAAAGCTGCGTAGATATTGCCGCCTTAAAAAAGGAGAAGTCCAAAAACTTTGACTTCAAGGTGAGTCCTAATTCTCTTATCAAAGGAACTGGAACTAGCTGGATGAAAAACTAGCATTCTGTACTCTCATTATGATGATCAAAGCAACAACTGACCCTGACGTGATTTGAACACACAACCTTCTGATCTGGAGTCAGACGCGCTACCGTTGCGCCACAAGGTCATTTGATAATGATTTTTTTGAGCCTGTTCAGAACCAATGTCTTGTTGACAAAATGCTGATTACCTGCTCATTCTGATTGATTGAAGAAACCGGTTTTAAATTAAACCAATTTTAACCAAACTCCAAAAGCGTAGAAGCTTCGTGCCATCTTGCCGTTAGCGTTAAATGCTTCCAAGTAAATAATGGGATGCTGAGAGTGAGATTTTTACTCGATAAGGAAATCCTCTGTAAGCATTTTTCTTTCTTTAACTAAATTGGATTTAAGGGCCATGCGATTTTACAAAGAAATTGAGTATAAGTAGAAATCAAAAATACCATTTAAGGTGAAGATGGATAACAAGAAAGGCTATTGAGTTTTCTTCAACATTTCTTAGGTGCCATCTATTTACTATGTACAAATATATCAATGTAGGGTACATTTTTTTATTTATTATTTTATTTTTAAAGCCAGGGCTTTAACCAGAACAAGACAGCTTCAAGTACGTCGGGAGGAAAAAAAATTCACCATCATCACAGACTGAGATACTTTACTGTAAGAGCAGTGAGACTTTGGAACTCTCTGCCAAAGGATTTTGTGATGGTTGATTTGTTGAATGATTTAAGAGGAACCTGGATATCTTTCTTGATACAACAGCAACATTTTGCCTTTTTTCATTGCAATAATAAAAGCTGCGAAGATATTGCCGCTTTAAAAAAGGAGAAGTCCAAAAACGTTGACTTCAAGGTGAGTCCTAATTCTCTTATCAAAGGAACTGGAACTAGCTGGATGAAAATTAGCATTCTGTACTCTCATTATGATGATCAAAGCAACAACTGACCCTGACGTGAATTTGAACACGCAACCTTCTGATATGGAGTCAGACGCGCTACCGTTGCGCCACAAGGTCATTTGATGTTGAATTTATTGACCCTGTTCAGAACCAATGTCTTGTTGACAAAATGCTGATTACCTGCTCATTCTGATTGATTGAAGAAACCGGTTATAAATTAAACCAATTTTAACCAAACTCCAAAAGCCTAGAAGCTTCGTGCCATTTTGCCGTTAGCGTTAAATGCTTCCAAGTAAATAATGGGACGCTGAGAGTGAGATTTTTACTCGATAAGGAAATCCTCTGTAAGCATTTTTCTTTCTTTAACTAAATTGGATTTAAGGGCCATGCGATTTTACAAAGAAATTGAGTATAAGTAGAAATCAAAAATACCATTTAAGGTGAAGATGGATAACAAGAAAGGCTATTGAGTTTTCTTCAACATTTCTTAGGTGCCATCTATTTACTATGTACAAATATATCAATGTAGGGTACATTTTTTTATTTATTATTTTATTTTTAAAGCCAGGGCTTTAACCAGAACAAGACAGCATCAAGTACGTCGGGAGGAAAAAAAAATCACCATCATCACAGACTGAGATTCTTTACTGTAAGAGCAGTGAGACTTTGGAACTCTCTGCCAAAGGATTTTGTGATGGTTGATTTGTTGAATGATTTAAGAGGAACCTGGATATCTTTCTTGATACAACAGCAACATTTTCCCTTTTTTCATTGCAATAATAAAAGCTGCGTAGATATTGCCGCCTTAAAAAAGGAGAAGTCCAAAAACTTTGACTTCAAGGTGAGTCCTAATTCTCTTATCAAAGGAACTGGCTGGATGAAAATTAGCATTCTGTACTCACATTATGATGACCAAAGCAACAACTGACCCTGACGTGATTTGAACACGCAACCTTCTGATCTGGAGTCAGACGCGCTACCGTTGCGCCACAAGGTCATTTGATGATGAATTTATTGACCCTGTTCAGAACCAATGTCTTGTTGACAAAATGCTGATTGCCTGCTCATTCTGATTGATTGAAGAAACCGGTTTTAAATTAAACCAATTTTAACCAAACTCCAAAAGCCTAGAAGCTTCGTGCCATCATGCCGTTAGTGTTAAATGCTTCCAAGTAAATAATGGGACGCTGAGAGTGAGATTTTTACTCGATAAGGAAATCCTCTGTAAGCATTTTTCTTTCTTTAACTAAATTGGATTTAAGGGCCATGCGATTTTACAAAGAAATTGAGTATAAGTAGAAATCAAAAATACCGTTTAAGGTGAAGATGGATAACAAGAAAGGCTATTTAGTTTTCTTCAACATTTCTTAGGTGCCATCTATT
This sequence comes from Rhinoderma darwinii, assembly GCF_050947455.1. Classification (NCBI taxonomy): domain Eukaryota; kingdom Metazoa; phylum Chordata; class Amphibia; order Anura; family Rhinodermatidae; genus Rhinoderma; species Rhinoderma darwinii. The sequence goes on from NC_134689.1 coordinate 410,977,418, forward strand.
TACTATGTACAAATATATCAATGTAGGGTACATTTTTTTATTTATTATTTTATTTTTAAAGCCAGGGCTTTAACCAGAAAAAGACAGCATCAAGTACGTCGGGAGGAAAAAAAATTCACCATCATCACAGACTGAGATTCTTTACAGTAAGAGCAGTGAGACTTTGGAACTCTCTGCCAAAGGATTTTGTGATGGTTGATTTGTTGAATGATTTAAGAGGAACCTGGATATCTTTCTTGATACAACAGCAACATTTTCCCTTTTTTCATTGCAATAATAAAAGCTGCGAAGATATTGCCGCTTTAAAAAAGGAGAAGTCCAAAAACGTTGACTTCAAGGTGAGTCCTAATTCTCTTATCAAAGGAACTAGCTGGATGAAAATTAGCATTCTGTACTCACATTATGATGATCAAAGCAACAACTGACCCTGACGTGATTTGAACACGCAACCTTCTGATCTGGAGTCAGACGCGCTATCGTTGCGCCACAAGGTCATTTGATGATGAATTTATTGACCCTGTTCAGAACCAATGTCTTGTTGACAAAATGCTGATTACCTGCTCATTCTGATTGATTGAAGAAACCGGTTTTAAATTAAACCAATTTTAACCAAACTCCAAAAGCCTAGAAGCTTCGTGCCATCTTGCCGTTAGCGTTAAATGCTTCCAAGTAAATAATGGGACGCTGAGAGTGAGATTTTTACTCGATAAGGAAATCCTCTGTAAGCATTTTTCTTTCTTTAACTAAATTGGATTTAAGGGCCATGCGATTTTACAAAGAAATTGAGTATAAGTAGAAATCAAAAATACCATTTAAGGTGAAGATGGATAACAAGAAAGGCTATTGAGTTTTCTTCAACATTTCTTAGGTGCCATCTATTTACTATGTACAAATATATCAATGTAGGGTACATTTTTTTATTTATTATTTTATTTTTAAAGCCAGGGCTTTAACCAGAACAAGACAGCATCAAGTACGTCGGGAGGAAAAAAAATTCACCATCATCACAGACTGAGATTCTTTACAGTAAGAGCAGTGAGACTTTGGAACTCTCTGCCAAAGGATTTTGTGATGGTTGATTTGTTGAATGATTTAAGAGGAACCTGGATATCTTTCTTGATACAACAGCAACATTTTCCCTTTTTTCATTGCAATAATAAAAGCTGCGTAGATATTGCCGCCTTAAAAAAGGAGAAGTCCAAAAACTTTGACTTCAAGGTGAGTCCTAATTCTCTTATCAAAGGAACTGGAACTAGCTGGATGAAAAACTAGCATTCTGTACTCTCATTATGATGATCAAAGCAACAACTGACCCTGACGTGATTTGAACACACAACCTTCTGATCTGGAGTCAGACGCGCTACCGTTGCGCCACAAGGTCATTTGATAATGATTTTTTTGAGCCTGTTCAGAACCAATGTCTTGTTGACAAAATGCTGATTACCTGCTCATTCTGATTGATTGAAGAAACCGGTTTTAAATTAAACCAATTTTAACCAAACTCCAAAAGCGTAGAAGCTTCGTGCCATCTTGCCGTTAGCGTTAAATGCTTCCAAGTAAATAATGGGATGCTGAGAGTGAGATTTTTACTCGATAAGGAAATCCTCTGTAAGCATTTTTCTTTCTTTAACTAAATTGGATTTAAGGGCCATGCGATTTTACAAAGAAATTGAGTATAAGTAGAAATCAAAAATACCATTTAAGGTGAAGATGGATAACAAGAAAGGCTATTGAGTTTTCTTCAACATTTCTTAGGTGCCATCTATTTACTATGTACAAATATATCAATGTAGGGTACATTTTTTTATTTATTATTTTATTTTTAAAGCCAGGGCTTTAACCAGAACAAGACAGCTTCAAGTACGTCGGGAGGAAAAAAAATTCACCATCATCACAGACTGAGATACTTTACTGTAAGAGCAGTGAGACTTTGGAACTCTCTGCCAAAGGATTTTGTGATGGTTGATTTGTTGAATGATTTAAGAGGAACCTGGATATCTTTCTTGATACAACAGCAACATTTTGCCTTTTTTCATTGCAATAATAAAAGCTGCGAAGATATTGCCGCTTTAAAAAAGGAGAAGTCCAAAAACGTTGACTTCAAGGTGAGTCCTAATTCTCTTATCAAAGGAACTGGAACTAGCTGGATGAAAATTAGCATTCTGTACTCTCATTATGATGATCAAAGCAACAACTGACCCTGACGTGAATTTGAACACGCAACCTTCTGATATGGAGTCAGACGCGCTACCGTTGCGCCACAAGGTCATTTGATGTTGAATTTATTGACCCTGTTCAGAACCAATGTCTTGTTGACAAAATGCTGATTACCTGCTCATTCTGATTGATTGAAGAAACCGGTTATAAATTAAACCAATTTTAACCAAACTCCAAAAGCCTAGAAGCTTCGTGCCATTTTGCCGTTAGCGTTAAATGCTTCCAAGTAAATAATGGGACGCTGAGAGTGAGATTTTTACTCGATAAGGAAATCCTCTGTAAGCATTTTTCTTTCTTTAACTAAATTGGATTTAAGGGCCATGCGATTTTACAAAGAAATTGAGTATAAGTAGAAATCAAAAATACCATTTAAGGTGAAGATGGATAACAAGAAAGGCTATTGAGTTTTCTTCAACATTTCTTAGGTGCCATCTATTTACTATGTACAAATATATCAATGTAGGGTACATTTTTTTATTTATTATTTTATTTTTAAAGCCAGGGCTTTAACCAGAACAAGACAGCATCAAGTACGTCGGGAGGAAAAAAAAATCACCATCATCACAGACTGAGATTCTTTACTGTAAGAGCAGTGAGACTTTGGAACTCTCTGCCAAAGGATTTTGTGATGGTTGATTTGTTGAATGATTTAAGAGGAACCTGGATATCTTTCTTGATACAACAGCAACATTTTCCCTTTTTTCATTGCAATAATAAAAGCTGCGTAGATATTGCCGCCTTAAAAAAGGAGAAGTCCAAAAACTTTGACTTCAAGGTGAGTCCTAATTCTCTTATCAAAGGAACTGGCTGGATGAAAATTAGCATTCTGTACTCACATTATGATGACCAAAGCAACAACTGACCCTGACGTGATTTGAACACGCAACCTTCTGATCTGGAGTCAGACGCGCTACCGTTGCGCCACAAGGTCATTTGATGATGAATTTATTGACCCTGTTCAGAACCAATGTCTTGTTGACAAAATGCTGATTGCCTGCTCATTCTGATTGATTGAAGAAACCGGTTTTAAATTAAACCAATTTTAACCAAACTCCAAAAGCCTAGAAGCTTCGTGCCATCATGCCGTTAGTGTTAAATGCTTCCAAGTAAATAATGGGACGCTGAGAGTGAGATTTTTACTCGATAAGGAAATCCTCTGTAAGCATTTTTCTTTCTTTAACTAAATTGGATTTAAGGGCCATGCGATTTTACAAAGAAATTGAGTATAAGTAGAAATCAAAAATACCGTTTAAGGTGAAGATGGATAACAAGAAAGGCTATTTAGTTTTCTTCAACATTTCTTAGGTGCCATCTATTTACTATGTACAAATATATCAATGTAGGGTACATTTTTTTATTTATTATTTTATTTTTAAAGCCAGGGCTTTAACCAGAAAAAGACAGCATCAAGTACGTCGGGAGGAAAAAAAATTCACCATCATCACAGACTGAGATTCTTTACAGTAAGAGCAGTGAGACTTTGGAACTCTCTGCCAAAGGATTTTGTGATGGTTGATTTGTTGAATGATTTAAGAGGAACCTGGATATCTTTCTTGATACAACAGCAACATTTTCCCTTTTTTCATTGCAATAATAAAAGCTGCGAAGATATTGCCGCTTTAAAAAAGGAGAAGTCCAAAAACGTTGACTTCAAGGTGAGTCCTAATTCTCTTATCAAAGGAACTAGCTGGATGAAAATTAGCATTCTGTACTCACATTATGATGATCAAAGCAACAACTGACCCTGACGTGATTTGAACACGCAACCTTCTGATCTGGAGTCAGACGCGCTATCGTTGCGCCACAAGGTCATTTGATGATGAATTTATTGACCCTGTTCAGAACCAATGTCTTGTTGACAAAATGCTGATTACCTGCTCATTCTGATTGATTGAAGAAACCGGTTTTAAATTAAACCAATTTTAACCAAACTCCAAAAGCCTAGAAGCTTCGTGCCATCTTGCCGTTAGCGTTAAATGCTTCCAAGTAAATAATGGGACGCTGAGAGTGAGATTTTTACTCGATAAGGAAATCCTCTGTAAGCATTTTTCTTTCTTTAACTAAATTGGATTTAAGGGCCATGCGATTTTACAAAGAAATTGAGTATAAGTAGAAATCAAAAATACCATTTAAGGTGAAGATGGATAACAAGAAAGGCTATTGAGTTTTCTTCAACATTTCTTAGGTGCCATCTATTTACTATGTACAAATATATCAATGTAGGGTACATTTTTTTATTTATTATTTTATTTTTAAAGCCAGGGCTTTAACCAGAACAAGACAGCATCAAGTACGTCGGGAGGAAAAAAAATTCACCATCATCACAGACTGAGATTCTTTACAGTAAGAGCAGTGAGACTTTGGAACTCTCTGCCAAAGGATTTTGTGATGGTTGATTTGTTGAATGATTTAAGAGGAACCTGGATATCTTTCTTGATACAACAGCAACATTTTCCCTTTTTTCATTGCAATAATAAAAGCTGCGTAGATATTGCCGCCTTAAAAAAGGAGAAGTCCAAAAACTTTGACTTCAAGGTGAGTCCTAATTCTCTTATCAAAGGAACTGGAACTAGCTGGATGAAAAACTAGCATTCTGTACTCTCATTATGATGATCAAAGCAACAACTGACCCTGACGTGATTTGAACACACAACCTTCTGATCTGGAGTCAGACGCGCTACCGTTGCGCCACAAGGTCATTTGATAATGATTTTTTTGAGCCTGTTCAGAACCAATGTCTTGTTGACAAAATGCTGATTACCTGCTCATTCTGATTGATTGAAGAAACCGGTTTTAAATTAAACCAATTTTAACCAAACTCCAAAAGCGTAGAAGCTTCGTGCCATCTTGCCGTTAGCGTTAAATGCTTCCAAGTAAATAATGGGATGCTGAGAGTGAGATTTTTACTCGATAAGGAAATCCTCTGTAAGCATTTTTCTTTCTTTAACTAAATTGGATTTAAGGGCCATGCGATTTTACAAAGAAATTGAGTATAAGTAGAAATCAAAAATACCATTTAAGGTGAAGATGGATAACAAGAAAGGCTATTGAGTTTTCTTCAACATTTCTTAGGTGCCATCTATTTACTATGTACAAATATATCAATGTAGGGTACATTTTTTTATTTATTATTTTATTTTTAAAGCCAGGGCTTTAACCAGAACAAGACAGCTTCAAGTACGTCGGGAGGAAAAAAAATTCACCATCATCACAGACTGAGATACTTTACTGTAAGAGCAGTGAGACTTTGGAACTCTCTGCCAAAGGATTTTGTGATGGTTGATTTGTTGAATGATTTAAGAGGAACCTGGATATCTTTCTTGATACAACAGCAACATTTTGCCTTTTTTCATTGCAATAATAAAAGCTGCGAAGATATTGCCGCTTTAAAAAAGGAGAAGTCCAAAAACGTTGACTTCAAGGTGAGTCCTAATTCTCTTATCAAAGGAACTGGAACTAGCTGGATGAAAATTAGCATTCTGTACTCACATTATGATGATCAAAGCAACAACTGACCCTGATGTGATTTGAACACGCAACCTTCTGATCTGGAGTCAGACGCGCTACCGTTGCGCCACAAGGTCATTTGATGATGAATTTATTGACCCTGTTCAGAACCAATGTCTTGTTGACAAAATGCTGATTACCTGCTCATTCTGATTGATTGAAGAAACCGGTTTTAAATTAAACCAATTTTAACCAAACTCCAAAAGCCTAGAAGCTTCGTGCCATCTTGCTGTTAGCGTTAAATGCTTCCAAGTAAATAATGGGACGCTGAGAGTGAGATTTTTACTCGATAAGGAAATCCTCTGTAAGCATTTTTCTTTCTTTAACTAAATTGGATTTAAGGGCCATGCGATTTTACAAAGAAATTGAGTATAAGTAGAAATCAAAAATACCATTTAAGGTGAAGATGGATAACAAGAAAGGCTATTGAGTTTTCTTCAACATTTCTTAGGTGCCATCTATTTACTATGTACAAATATATCAATGTAGGGTACATTTTTTTATTTATTATTTTATTTTTAAAGCCAGGGCTTTAACCAGAACAAGACAGCATCAAGTACGTCGGGAGGAAAAAAAATTCACCATCATCACAGACTGAGATTCTTTACTGTAAGAGCAGTGAGACTTTGGAACTCTCTGCCAAAGGATTTTGTGATGGTTGATTTGTTGAATGATTTAAGAGGAACCTGGATATCTTTCTTGATACAACAGCAACATTTTCCCTTTTTTCATTGCAATAATAAAGGCTGCGAAGATATTGCCGCTTTAAAAAAGGAGAAGTCCAAAAACGTTGACTTCAAGTTGAGTCCTAATTCTCTTATCAAAGGAACTGGAACTAGCTGGATGAAAATTAGCATTCTGTACTCACATTATGATGATCAAAGCAACAACTGACCCTGACGTGATTTGAACACGCAACCTTGTGATCTGGAGTCAGACGCGCTACCGTTGCGCCACAAGGTCATTTGATGATGAATTTATTGGCCCTGTTCAGAACCAATGTCTTGTTGACAAAATGCTGATTACCTGCTCATTCTGATTGATTGAAGAAACCGGTTTTAAATTAAACCAATTTTAACCAAACTCCAAAAGCCTAGAAGCTTCGTGCCATCTTGCCGTTAGCGTTAAATGCTTCCAAGTAAATAATGGGACGCTGAGAGTGAGATTTTTACTCGATAAGGAAATCCTCTGTAAGCATTTTTCTTTCTTTAACTAAATTGGATTTAAGGGCCATGCGATTTTACAAAGAAATTGAGTATAAGCAGAAATCAAAAATACCATTTAAGGTGAAGATGGATAACAAGAAAGGCTATTGAGTTTTCTTCAACATTTCTTAGGTGCCATCCATTTACTATGTACAAATATATCAATGTAGGGTACATTTTTTTATTTATTATTTTATTTTTAAAGCCAGGGCTTTAACCAGAACAAGACAGCATCAAGTACATCGGGAGGAAAAAAAATTCACCATCATCACAGACTGAGATTCTTTACTGTAAGAGCAGTGAGACTTTGGAACTCTCTGCCAAAGGATTTTGTGATGGTTGATTTGTTGAATGATTTAAGAGGAACCTGGATATCTTTCTTGATACAACAGCAACATTTTCCCTTTTTTCATTGCAATAATAAAAGCTGCGTAGATATTGCCGCCTTAAAAAAGGAGAAGTCCAAAAACTTTGACTTCAAGGTGAGTCCTAATTCTCTTATCAAAGGAACTGGAACTAGCTGGATGAAAAACTAGCATTCTCTACTCTCATTATGATGATCAAAGCAACAACTGACCCTGACGTGATTTGAACACGCAACCTTCTGGTCTGGAGTCAGACGCGCTACCGTTGCGCCACAAGGTCATTTGATGATGAATTTATTGACCCTGTTCAGAACCAATGTCTTGTTGACAAAATGCTGATTACCTGCTCATTCTGATTGATTGAAGAAACCGGTTTTAAATTAAACCAATTTTAACCAAACTCCAAAAGCCTAGAAGCTTTGTGCCATCTTGCCGTTAGCGTTAAATGCTTCCAAGTAAATAATGGGACGCTGAGAGTGAGATTTTTACTCGATAAGGAAATCCTCTGTAAGCATTTTTCTTTCTTTAACTAAATTGGATTTAAGGGCCATGCGATTTTACAAAGAAATTGAGTATAAGTAGAAATCAAAAATACCATTTAAGGTGAAGATGGATAACAAGAAAGGCTATTGAGTTTTCTTCAACATTTCTTAGGTGCCATCTATTTACTATGTACAAATATATCAATGTAGGGTACATTTTTTTATTTATTATTTTATTTTTAAAGCCAGGGCTTTAACCAGAACAAGACAGCATCAAGTACGTCGGGAGGAAAAAAAATTCACCATCATCACAGACTGAGATTCTTTACTGTAAGAGCAGTGAGACTTTGGAACTCTCTGCCAAAGGATTTTGTGATGGTTGATTTGTTGAATGATTTAAGAGGAACCTGGATATCTTTCTTGATACAACAGCAACATTTTCCCTTTTTTCATTGCAATAATAAAAGCTGCGAAGATATTGCCGCTTTAAAAAAGGAGAAGTCCAAAAAGTTTGACTTCAAGGTGAGTCCTAATTCTCTTATCAAAGGAACTGGAACTAGCTGGATGAAAAACTAGCATTCTCTACTCTCATTAAGATGATCAAAGCAACAACTGACCCTGACGTGATTTGAACACGCAACCTTCTGATCTGGAGTCAGACGCGCTACCGTTGCGCCACAAGGTCATTTGATGATGAATTTATTGACCCTGTTCAGAACCAATGTCTTGTTGACAAAATGCTGATTACCTGCTCATTCTGATTGATTGAAGAAACCGGTTTTAAATTAAACCAATTTTAACCAAACTCCAAAAGCCTAGAAGCTTTGTGCCATCTTGCCGTTAGCGTTAAATGCTTCCAAGTAAATAATGGGACGCTGAGAGTGAGATTTTTACTCGATAAGGAAATCCTCTGTAAGCATTTTTCTTTCTTTAACTAAATTGGATTTAAGGGCCATGCGATTTTACAAAGAAATTGAGTATAAGTAGAAATCAAAAATACCATTTAAGGTGAAGATGGATAACAAGAAAGGCTATTGAGTTTTCTTCAACATTTCTTAGGTGCCATCTATTTACTATGTACAAATATATCAATGTAGGGTACATTTTTTTATTTATTATTTTATTTTTAAAGCCAGGGCTTTAACCAGAACAAGACAGCATCAAGTACGTCGGGAGGAAAAAAAATTCACCATCATCACAGACTGAGATTCTTTACTGTAAGAGCAGTGAGACTTTGGAACTCTCTGCCAAAGGATTTTGTGATGGTTGATTTGTTGAATGATTTAAGAGGAACCTAGATATCTTTCTTGATACAACAGCAACATTTTCCCTTTTTTCATTGCAATAATAAAAGCTGCGAAGATATTGCCGCTTTAAAAAAGGAGAAGTCCAAAAAGTTTGACTTCAAGGTGAGTCCTAATTCTCTTATCAAAGGAACTGGAACTAGCTGGATGAAAAACTAGCATTCTGTACTCTCATTATGATGATCAAAGCAACAACTGACCCTGACATGATTTGAACACGCAACCTTCTGATCTGGAGTCAGACGCGCTACCGTTGCGCCACAAGGTCATTTGATGTTGAATTTATTGACCCTGTTCAGAACCAATGTCTTGTTGACAAAATGCTGATTACCTGCTCATTCTGATTGATTGAAGAAACCGGTTTTAAATTAAACCAATTTTAACCAAACTCCAAAAGCCTAGAAGCTTCGTGCCATCTTGCCGTTAGCGTTAAATGCTTCCAAGTAAATAATGGGACGCTGAGAGTGAGATTTTTACTCGATAAGGAAATCCTCTGTAAGCATTTTTCTTTCTTTAACTAAATTGGATTTAAGGGCCATGCGATTTTACAAAGAAATTGAGTATAAGTAGAAATCAAAAATACCATTTAAGGTGAAGATGGATAACAAGAAAGGCTATTGAGTTTTCTTCAACATTTCTTAGGTGCCATCTATTTACTATGTACAAATATATCAATGTAGGGTACATTTTTTTATTTATTATTTTATTTTTAAAGCCAGGGCTTTAACCAGAACAAGACAGCATCAAGTACGTCGGGAGGAAAAAAAATTCACCATCATCACAGACTGAGATTCTTTACTGTAAGAGCAGTGAGACTTTGGAACTCTCTGCCAAAGGATTTTGTGATGGTTGATTTGTTGAATGATTTAAGAGGAACCTGGATATCTTTCTTGATACAACAGCAACATTTTCCCTTTTTTCATTGCAATAATAAAAGCTGCGTAGATATTGCCGCCTTAAAAAAGGAGAAGTCCAAAAACTTTGACTTCAAGGTGAGTCCTAATTCTCTTATCAAAGGAACTGGAACTAGCTGGATGAAAATTAGCATTCTGTACTCACATTATGATGATCAAAGCAACAACTGACCCTGACGTGATTTGAACACGCAACCTTCTGAACTGGAGTCAGACGCGCTACCGTTGCGCCACAAGGTCATTTGATGATGAATTTATTGACCCTGTTCAGAACCAATGTCTTGTTGACAAAATGCTGAATACCTGCTCATTCTGATTGATTGAAGAAACCGGTTTTAAATTAAACCAATTTTAACCAAACTCCAAAAGCCTAGAAGCTTCGTGCCATCTTGCCGTTAGCGTTAAATGCTTCCAAGTAAATAATGGGACGCTGAGAGTGAGATTTTTACTCGATAAGGAAATCCTCTGTAAGCATTTTTCTTTCTTTAACTAAATTGGATTTAAGGGCCATGCGATTTTACAAAGAAATTGAGTATAAGTAGAAATCAAAAATACCATTTAAGGTGAAGATGGATAACAAGAAAGGCTATTGAGTTTTCTTCAACATTTCTTAGGTGCCATCCATTTACTATGTACAAATATATCAATGTAGGGTACATTTTTTTATTTATTATTTTATTTTTAAAGCCAGGGCTTTAACCAGAACAAGACAGCATCAAGTACATCGGGAGGAAAAAAAATTCACCATCATCACAGACTGAGATTCTTTACTGTAAGAGCAGTGAGACTTTGGAACTCTCTGCCAAAGGATTTTGTGATGGTTGATTTGTTGAATGATTTAAGAGGAACCTGGATATCTTTCTTGATACAACAGCAACATTTTCCCTTTTTTCATTGCAATAATAAAAGCTGCGTAGATATTGCCGCCTTAAAAAAGGAGAAGTCCAAAAACTTTGACTTCAAGGTGAGTCCTAATTCTCTTATCAAAGGAACTGGAACTAGCTGGATGAAAAACTAGCATTCTCTACAATCATTATGATGATCAAAGCAACAACTGACCCTGACGTGATTTGAACACGCAACCTTCTGATCTGGAGTCAGACGCGCTACCGTTGCGCCACAAGGTCATTTGATGATGAATTTATTGACCCTGTTCAGAACCAATGTCTTGTTGACAAAATGCTGATTACCTGCTCATTCTGATTGATTGAAGAAACCGGTTTTAAATTAAACCAATTTTAACCAAACTCCAAAAGCCTAGAAGCTTTGTGCCATCTTGCCGTTAGCGTTAAATGCTTCCAAGTAAATAATGGGACGCTGAGAGTGAGATTTTTACTCGATAAGGAAATCCTCTGTAAGCATTTTTCTTTCTTTAACTAAATTGGATTTAAGGGCCATGCGATTTTACAAAGAAATTGAGTATAAGTAGAAATCAAAAATACCATTTAAGGTGAAGATGGATAACAAGAAAGGCTATTGAGTTTTCTTCAACATTTCTTAGGTGCCATCTATTTACTATGTACAAATATATCAATGTAGGGTACATTTTTTTATTTATTATTTTATTTTTAAAGCCAGGGCTTTAACCAGAACAAGACAGCATCAAGTACGTCGGGAGGAAAAAAAATTCACCATCATCACAGACTGAGATTCTTTACTGTAAGAGCAGTGAGACTTTGGAACTCTCTGCCAAAGGATTTTGTGATGGTTGATTTGTTGAATGATTTAAGAGGAACCTGGATATCTTTCTTGATACAACAGCAACATTTTCCCTTTTTTCATTGCAATAATAAAAGCTGCGAAGATATTGCCGCTTTAAAAAAGGAGAAGTCCAAAAAGTTTGACTTCAAGGTGAGTCCTAATTCTCTTATCAAAGGAACTGGAACTAGCTGGATGAAAAACTAGCATTCTGTACTCTCATTATGATGATCAAAGCAACAACTGACCCTGACATGATTTGAACACGCAACCTTCTGATCTGGAGTCAGACGCGCTACCGTTGCGCCACAAGGTCATTTGATGTTGAATTTATTGACCCTGTTCAGAACCAATGTCTTGTTGACAAAATGCTGATTACCTGCTCATTCTGATTGATTGAAGAAACCGGTTTTAAATTAAACCAATTTTAACCAAACTCCAAAAGCCTAGAAGCTTCGTGCCATCTTGCCGTTAGCGTTAAATGCTTCCAAGTAAATAATGGGACGCTGAGAGTGAGATTTTTACTCGATAAGGAAATCCTCTGTAAGCATTTTTCTTTCTTTAACTAAATTGGATTTAAGGGCCATGCGATTTTACAAAGAAATTGAGTATAAGTAGAAATCAAAAATACCATTTAAGGTGAAGATGGATAACAAGAAAGGCTATTGAGTTTTCTTCAACATTTCTTAGGTGCCATCTATTTACTATGTACAAATATATCAATGTAGGGTACATTTTTTTATTTATTATTTTATTTTTAAAGCCAGGGCTTTAACCAGAACAAGACAGCATCAAGTACGTCGGGAGGAAAAAAAAATCACCATCATCACAGACTGAGATTCTTTACTGTAAGAGCAGTGAGACTTTGGAACTCTCTGCCAAAGGATTTTGTGATGGTTGATTTGTTGAATGATTTAAGAGGAACCTGGATATCTTTCTTGATACAACAGCAACATTTTCCCTTTTTTCATTGCAATAATAAAAGCTGCGTAGATATTGCCGCCTTAAAAAAGGAGAAGTCCAAAAACTTTGACTTCAAGGTGAGTCCTAATTCTCTTATCAAAGGAACTGGAACTAGCTGGATGAAAATTAGCATTCTGTACTCACATTATGATGATCAAAGCAACAACTGACCCTGACGTGATTTGAACACGCAACCTTCTGAACTGGAGTCAGACGCGCTACCGTTGCGCCACAAGGTCATTTGATGATGAATTTATTGACCCTGTTCAGAACCAATGTCTTGTTGACAAAATGCTGAATACCTGCTCATTCTGATTGATTGAAGAAACCGGTTTTAAATTAAACCAATTTTAACCAAACTCCAAAAGCCTAGAAGCTTCGTGCCATCTTGCCGTTAGCGTTAAATGCTTCCAAGTAAATAATGGGACGCTGAGAGTGAGATTTTTACTCGATAAGGAAATCCTCTGTAAGCATTTTTCTTTCTTTAACTAAATTGGATTTAAGGGCCATGCGATTTTACAAAGAAATTGAGTATAAGTAGAAATCAAAAATACCATTTAAGGTGAAGATGGATAACAAGAAAGGCTATTGAGTTTTCTTCAACATTTCTTAGGTGCCATCTATTTACTATGTACAAATATATCAATGTAGGGTACATTTTTTTATTTATTATTTTATTTTTAAAGCCAGGGCTTTAACCAGAACAAGACAGCATCAAGTACGTCGGGAGGAAAAAAAATTCACCATCATCACAGACTGAGATTCTTTACTGTAAGAGCAGTGAGACTTTGGAACTCTCTGCCAAAGGATTTTGTGATGGTTGATTTGTTGAATGATTTAAGAGGAACCTGGATATCTTTCTTGATACAACAGCAACATTTTCCCTTTTTTCATTGCAATAATAAAAGCTGCGTAGATATTGCCGCCTTAAAAAAGGAGAAGTCCAAAAACTTTGACTTCAAGGTGAGTCCTAATTCTCTTATCAAAGGAACTGGAACTAGCTGGATGAAAATTAGCATTCTGTACTCACATTATGATGATCAAAGCAACAACTGACCCTGACGTGATTTGAACACGTAACCTTTTGATCTGGAGTCAGACGCGCTACCGTTGCGCCACAAGGTCTTTTGATGATGAATTTATTGACCCTGTTCAGAACCAATGTCTTGTTGACAAAATGCTGATTACCTGCTCATTCTGATTGATTGAAGAAACCGGTTTTAAATTAAACCAATTTTAACCAAACTCCAAAAGCCTAGAAGCTTCGTGCCATCTTGCCGTTAGCGTTAAATGCTTCCAAGTAAATAATGGGACGCTGAGAGTGAGATTTTTACTCGATAAGGAAATCCTCTGTAAGCATTTTTCTTTCTTTAACTAAATTGGATTTAAGGGCCATGCGATTTTACAAAGAAATTGAGTATAAGTAGAAATCAAAAATACCATTTAAGGTGAAGATGGATAACAAGAAAGGCTATTGAGTTTTCTTCAACATTTCTTAGGTGCCATCTATTTACTATGTACAAATATATCAATGTAGGGTACATTTTTTTATTTATTATTTTATTTTTAAAGCCAGGGCTTTAACCAGAACAAGACAGCATCAAGTACGTCGGGAGGAAAAAAAATTCACCATCATCACAGACTGAGATTCTTTACTGTAAGAGCAGTGAGACTTTGGAACTCTCTGCCAAAGGATTTTGTGATGGTTGATTTGTTGAATGATTTAAGAGGAACCTGGATATCTTTCTTGATACAACAGCAACATTTTCCCTTTTTTCATTGCAATAATAAAAGCTGCGTAGATATTGCCGCCTTAAAAAAGGAGAAGTCCAAAAACTTTGACTTCAAGGTGAGTCCTAATTCTCTTATCAAAGGAATTGGAACTAGCTGGATGAAAATTAGCATTCTGTACTCACATTATGACGATCAAAGCAACAACTGACCCTGACGTGATTTGAACACGCAACCTTCTGATCTGGAGTCAGACGCGCTACCGTTGCGCCACAAGGTCATTTGATGATGAATTTATTGACCCTGTTCAGAACCAATGCCTTGTTGACAAAATGCTGATTACCTGCTCATTCTGATTGATTGAAGAAACCGGTTTTAAATTAAACCAATTTTAACCAAACTCCAAAAGCCTAGAAGCTTCGTGCCATCTTGCCGTTAGCGTTAAATGCTTCCAAGTAAATAATGGGACGCTGAGAGTGAGATTTTTACTCGATAAGGAAATCCTCTGTAAGCATTTTTCTTTCTTTAACTAAATTGGATTTAAGGGCCATGCGATTTTACAAAGAAATTGAGTATAAGCAGAAATCAAAAATACCATTTAAGGTGAAGATGGATAACAAGAAAGGCTATTGAGTTTTCTTCAACATTTCTTAGGTGCCATCCATTTACTATGTACAAATATATCAATGTAGGGTACATTTTTTTATTTATTATTTTATTTTTAAAGCCAGGGCTTTAACCAGAACAAGACAGCATCAAGTACATCGGGAGGAAAAAAAATTCACCATCATCACAGACTGAGATTCTTTACTGTAAGAGCAGTGAGACTTTGGAACTCTCTGCCAAAGGATTTTGTGATGGTTGATTTGTTGAATGATTTAAGAGGAACCTGGATATCTTTCTTGATACAACAGCAACATTTTCCCTTTTTTCATTGCAATAATAAAAGCTGCGTAGATATTGCCGCCTTAAAAAAGGAGAAGTCCAAAAACTTTGACTTCAAGGTGAGTCCTAATTCTCTTATCAAAGGAACTGGAACTAGCTGGATGAAAAACTAGCATTCTCTACTCTCATTATGATGATCAAAGCAACAACTGACCCTGACGTGATTTGAACACGCAACCTTCTGATCTGGAGTCAGACGCGCTACCGTTGCGCCACAAGGTCATTTGATGATGAATCTATTGACCTGTTCAGAACCAATGTCTTGTTGACAAAATGCTGATTACCTGCTCATTCTGATTGATTGAAGAAACCGGTTTTAAATTAAACCAATTTTAACCAAACTCCAAAAGCCTAGAAGCTTCGTGCCATCTTGCCGTTAGCATTAAATGCTTCCAAGTAAATAATGGGACGCTGAGAGTGAGATTTTTACTCGATAAGGAAATCCTCTGTAAGCATTTTTCTTTCTTTAACTAAATTGGATTTAAGGGCCATGCGATTTTACAAAGAAATTGAGTATAAGTAGAAATCAAAAATACCATTTAAGGTGAAGATGGATAACAAGAAAGGCTATTGAGTTTTCTTCAACATTTCTTAGGTGCCATCTATTTACTATGTACAAATATATCAATGTAGGGTACATTTTTTTATTTATTATTTTATTTTTAAAGCCAGGGCTTTAACCAGAACAAGACAGCATCAAGTACGTCGGGAGGAAAATAAATTCACCATCATCACAGACTGAGATTCTTTACTGTAAGAGCAGTGAGACTTTGGAACTCTCTGCCAAAGGATTTTGTGATGGTTGATTTGTTGAATGATTTAAGAGGAACCTGGATATCTTTCTTGATACAACAGCAACATTTTCCCTTTTTTCATTGCAATAATAAAAGCTGCGTAGATATTGCCGCCTTAAAAAAGGAGAAGTCCAAAAACTTTGACTTCAAGGTGAGTCCTAATTCTCTTATCAAAGGAATTGGAACTAGCTGGATGAAAATTAGCATTCTGTACTCACATTATGATGATCAAAGCAACAACTGACCCTGACGTGATTTGAACATGCAACCTTCTGATCTGGAGTCAGACGCGCTACCGTTTCGCCACAAGGTCATTTGATGATTAATTTATTGACCCTGTTCAGAACCAATGTCTTGTTGACAAAATGCTGATTACCTGCTCATTCTGATTGATTGAAGAAACCGGTTTTAAATTAAACCAATTTTAACCAAACTCCAAAAGCCTAGAAGCTTCGTGCCATCTTGCCGTTAGCGTTAAATGCTTCCAAGTAAATAATGGGACGCTGAGAGTGAGATTTTTACTCGATAAGGAAATCCTCTGTAAGCATTTTTCTTTCTTTAACTAAATTGGATTTAAGGGCCATGCGATTTTACAAAGAAATTGAGTATAAGTAGAAATCAAAAATACCATTTAAGGTGAAGATGGATAACAAGAAAGGCTATTGAGTTTTCTTCAACATTTCTTAGGTGCCATCTATTTACTATGTACAAATATATCAATGTAGGGTACATTTTTTTATTTATTATTTTATTTTTAAAGCCAGGGCTTTAACCAGAACAAGACAGCATCAAGTACGTCGGGAGGAAAAAAAATTCACCATCATCACAGACTGAGATTCTTTACTGTAAGAGCAGTGAGACTTTGGAACTCTCTGCCAAAGGATTTTGTGATGGTTGATTTGTTGAATGATTTAAGAGGAACCTGGATATCTTTCTTGATACAACAGCAACATTTTCCCTTTTTTCATTGCAATAATAAAAGCTGCGTAGATATTGCCGCCTTAAAAAAGGAGAAGTCCAAAAACTTTGACTTCAAGGTGAGTCCTAATTCTCTTATCAAAGGAATTGGAACTAGCTGGATGAAAATTAGCATTCTGTACTCACATTATGATGATCAAAGCAACAACTGACCCGAACGTGATTTGAACATGCAACCTTCTGATCTGGAGTCAGACGCGCTACCGTTTCGCCACAAGGTCATTTGATGATTAATTTATTGACCCTGTTCAGAACCAATGTCTTGTTGACAAAATGCTGATTACCTGCTCATTCTGATTGATTGAAGAAACCGGTTTTAAATTAAACCAATTTTAACCAAACTCCAAAAGCCTAGAAGCTTCGTGCCATCTTGCCGTTAGCGTTAAATGCTTCCAAGTAAATAATGGGACGCTGAGAGTGAGATTTTTACTCGATAAGGAAATCCTCTGTAAGCATTTTTCTTTCTTTAACTAAATTGGATTTAAGGGCCATGCGATTTTACAAAGAAATTGAGTATAAGTAGAAATCAAAAATACCATTTAAGGTGAAGATGGATAACAAGAAAGGCTATTGAGTTTTCTTCAACATTTCTTAGGTGCCATCTATTTACTATGTACAAATATATCAATGTAGGGTACATTTTTTTATTTATTATTTTATTTTTAAAGCCAGGGCTTTAACCAGAACAAGACAGCATCAAGTACGTCGGGAGGAAAAAAAATTCACCATCATCACAGACTGAGATTCTTTACTGTAAGAGCAGTGAGACTTTGGAACTCTCTGCCAAAGGATTTTGTGATGGTTGATTTGTTGAATGATTTAAGAGGAACCTGGATATCTTTCTTGATACAACAGCAACATTTTCCCTTTTTTCATTGCAATAATAAAAGCTGCGTAGATATTGCCGCCTTAAAAAAGGAGAAGTCCAAAAACTTTGACTTCAAGGTGAGTCCTAATTCTCTTATCAAAGGAATTGGAACTAGCTGGATGAAAATTAGCATTCTGTACTCACATTATGATGATCAAAGCAACAACTGACCCTGACGTGATTTGAACACGCAACCTTCTGATCTGGAGTCAGACGCGCTACCGTTGCGCCACAAGGTCATTTGATGATGAATTTATTGACCCTGTTCAGAACCAATGCCTTGTTGACAAAATGCTGATTACCTGCTCATTCTGATTGATTGAAGAAACCGGTTTTAAATTAAACCAATTTTAACCAAACTCCAAAAGCCTAGAAGCTTCGTGCCATCTTGCCGTTAGCGTTAAATGCTTCCAAGTAAATAATGGGACGCTGAGAGTGAGATTTTTACTCGATAAGGAAATCCTCTGTAAGCATTTTTCTTTCTTTAACTAAATTGGATTTAAGGGCCATGCGATTTTACAAAGAAATTGAGTATAAGCAGAAATCAAAAATACCATTTAAGGTGAAGATGGATAACAAGAAAGGCTATTGAGTTTTCTTCAACATTTCTTAGGTGCCATCCATTTACTATGTACAAATATATCAATGTAGGGTACATTTTTTTATTTATTATTTTATTTTTAAAGCCAGGGCTTTAACCAGAACAAGACAGCATCAAGTACATCGGGAGGAAAAAAAATTCACCATCATCACAGACTGAGATTCTTTACTGTAAGAGCAGTGAGACTTTGGAACTCTCTGCCAAAGGATTTTGTGATGGTTGATTTGTTGAATGATTTAAGAGGAACCTGGATATCTTTCTTGATACAACAGCAACATTTTCCCTTTTTTCATTGCAATAATAAAAGCTGCGTAGATATTGCCGCCTTAAAAAAGGAGAAGTCCAAAAACTTTGACTTCAAGGTGAGTCCTAATTCTCTTATCAAAGGAACTGGAACTAGCTGGATGAAAAACTAGCATTCTCTACTCTCATTATGATGATCAAAGCAACAACTGACCCTGACGTGATTTGAACACGCAACCTTCTGATCTGGAGTCAGACGCGCTACCGTTGCGCCACAAGGTCATTTGATGATTAATTTATTGACCCTGTTCAGAACCAATGTCTTGTTGACAAAATGCTGATTACCTGCTCATTCTGATTGATTGAAGAAACCGGTTTTAAATTAAACCAATTTTAACCAAACTCCAAAAGCCTAGAAGCTTCGTGCCATCTTGCCGTTAGCGTTAAATGCTTCCAAGTAAATAATGGGACGCTGAGAGTGAGATTTTTACTCGATAAGGAAATCCTCTGTAAGCATTTTTCTTTCTTTAACTAAATTGGATTTAAGGGCCATGCGATTTTACAAAGAAATTGAGTATAAGTAGAAATCAAAAATACCATTTAAGGTGAAGATGGATAACAAGAAAGGCTATTGAGTTTTCTTCAACATTTCTTAGGTGCCATCTATTTACTATGTACAAATATATCAATGTAGGGTACATTTTTTTATTTATTATTTTATTTTTAAAGCCAGGGCTTTAACCAGAACAAGACAGCATCAAGTACGTCGGGAGGAAAATAAATTCACCATCATCACAGACTGAGATTCTTTACTGTAAGAGCAGTGAGACTTTGGAACTCTCTGCCAAAGGATTTTGTGATGGTTGATTTGTTGAATGATTTAAGAGGAACCTGGATATCTTTCTTGATACAACAGCAACATTTTCCCTTTTTTCATTGCAATAATAAAAGCTGCGTAGATATTGCCGCCTTAAAAAAGGAGAAGTCCAAAAACTTTGACTTCAAGGTGAGTCCTAATTCTCTTATCAAAGGAATTGGAACTAGCTGGATGAAAATTAGCATTCTGTACTCACATTATGAAGATCAAAGCAACAACTGACCCTGACGTGATTTGAACATGCAACCTTCTGATCTGGAGTCAGACGCGCTACCGTTTCGCCACAAGGTCATTTGATGATTAATTTATTGACCCTGTTCAGAACCAATGTCTTGTTGACAAAATGCTGATTACCTGCTCATTCTGATTGATTGAAGAAACCGGTTTTAAATTAAACCAATTTTAACCAAACTCCAAAAGCCTAGAAGCTTCGTGCCATCTTGCCGTTAGCGTTAAATGCTTCCAAGTAAATAATGGGACGCTGAGAGTGAGATTTTTACTCGATAAGGAAATCCTCTGTAAGCATTTTTCTTTCTTTAACTAAATTGGATTTAAGGGCCATGCGATTTTACAAAGAAATTGAGTATAAGTAGAAATCAAAAATACCATTTAAGGTGAAGATGGATAACAAGAAAGGCTATTGAGTTTTCTTCAACATTTCTTAGGTGCCATCTATTTACTATGTACAAATATATCAATGTAGGGTAAATTTTTTTATTTATTATTTTATTTTTAAAGCCAGGGCTTTAACCAGAACAAGACAGCATCAAGTACGTCGGGAGGAAAAAAAATTCACCATCATCACAGACTGAGATTCTTTACTGTAAGAGCAGTGAGACTTTGGAACTCTCTGCCAAAGGATTTTGTGATGGTTGATTTGTTGAATGATTTAAGAGGAACCTGGATATCTTTCTTGATACAACAGCAACATTTTCCCTTTTTTCATTGCAATAATAAAAGCTGCGAAGATATTGCCGCTTTAAAAAAGGAGAAGTCCAAAAACTTTGACTTCAAGGTGAGTCCTAATTCTCTTATCAAAGGAACTGGAACTAGCTGGATGAAAATTAGCATTCTGTACTCACATTATGATGATCAAAACAACAACTGACCCAGACGTGATTTGAACACGCAACCTTCTGATCTGGGGTCAGACGCGCTACCGTTGCGCCACAAGGTCATTTGATGATGAATTTATTGACCCTGTTCAGAACCAATGTCTTGTTGACAAAATGCTGATTACCTGCTCATTCTGATTGATTGAAGAAACCGGTTTTCAATTAAACCAATTTTAACCAAACTCCAAAAGCCTAGAAGCTTCGTGCCATCTTGCCGTTAGCATTAAATGCTTCCAAGTAAATAATGGGATGCTGAGAGTGAGATTTTTACTCGATAAGGAAATCATCTGTAAGCATTTTTCTTTCTTTAACTAAATTGGATTTAAGGGCCATGCGATTTTACAAAGAAATTGAGTATAAGTAGAAATCAAAAATACCATTTAAGGTGAAGATGGATAACAAGAAAGGCTATTGAGTTTTTTTCAACATTTCTTAGGTGCCATCTATTTACTATGTACAAATATATCAATGTAGGGTACATTTTTTTATTTATTATTTTATTTTTAAAGCCAGGGCTTTAACCAGAACAAGACAGCATCAAGTACGTCGGGAGGAAAAAAAATTCACCATCATCACAGACTGAGATTCTTTACTGTAAGAGCAGTGAGACTTTGGAACTCTCTGCCAAAGGATTTTGTGATGGTTGATTTGTTGAATGATTTAAGAGGAACCTGGATATCTTTCTTGATACAACAGCAACATTTTCCCTTTTTTCATTGCAATAATAAAAGCTGCGAAGATATTGCCGCTTTAAAAAAGGAGAAGTCCAAAAAGTTTGACTTCAAGGTGAGTCCTAATTCTCTTATCAAAGGAATTGGAACTAGCTGGATGAAAATTAGCATTCTGTACTCACATTATGATGATCAAAGCAACAACTGACCCAGACGTGATTTGAACACGCAACCTTCTGATCTGGAGTCAGACGCGCTACCGTTGCGCCACAAGGTCATTTGATGATGAATTTATTGACCCTGTTCAGAACCAATGTCTTGTTGACAAAATGCTGATTACCTGCTCATTCTGATTGATTGAAGAAACCGGTTTTCAATGAAACCAATTTTAACCAAACTCCAAAAGCCTAGAAGTTTCGTGCCATCTTGCCGTTAGCGTTAAATGCTTCCAAGTAAATAATGGGACGCTGAGAGTGAGATTTTTACTCGATAAGGAAATCATCTGTAAGCATTTTTCTTTCTTTAACTAAATTGGATTTAAGGGCCATGCGATTTTACAAAGAAATTGAGTATAAGTAGAAATCAAAAATACCATTTAAGGTGAAGATGGATAACAAGAAAGGCTATTGAGTTTTCTTCAACATTTCTTAGGTGCCATCTATTTACTATGTACAAATATATCAATGTAGGGTACATTTTTTTATTTATTATTTTATTTTTAAAGCCAGGGCTTTAACCAGAACAAGACAGCATCAAGTACGTCGGGAGGAAAAAAAATTCACCATCATCACAGACTGAGATTCTTTACTGTAAGAGCAGTGAGACTTTGGAACTCTCTGCCAAAGGATTTTGTGATGGTTGATTTGTTGAATGATTTAAGAGGAACCTGGATATCTTTCTTGATACAACAGCAACATTTTCCCTTTTTTCATTGCAATAATAAAAGCTGCGAAGATATTGCCGCTTTAAAAAAGGAGAAGTCCAAAAAGTTTGACTTCAAGGTGAGTCCTAATTCTCTTATCAAAGGAATTGGAACTAGCTGGATGAAAATTAGCATTCTGTACTCACATTATGATGATCAAAGCAACAACTGACCCAGACGTGATTTGAACACGCAACCTTCTGATCTGGAGTCAGACGCGCTACCGTTGCGCCACAAGGTCATTTGATGATGAATTTATTGACCCTGTTCAGAACCAATGTCTTGTTGACAAAATGCTGATTACCTGCTCATTCTGATTGATTGAAGAAACCGGTTTTCAATGAAACCAATTTTAACCAAACTCCAAAAGCCTAGAAGCTTCGTGCCATCTTGCCGTTAGCGTTAAATGCTTCCAAGTAAATAATGGGATGCTGAGAGTGAGATTTTTACTCGATAAGGAAATCATCTGTAAGCATTTTTCTTTCTTTAACTAAATTGGATTTAAGGGACATGCGATTTTACAAAGAAATTGAGTATAAGTAGAAATCAAAAATACCATTTAAGGTGAAGATGGATAACAAGAAAGGCTATTGAGTTTTCTTCAACATTTCTTAGGTGCCATCTATTTACTATGTACAAATATATCAATGTAGGGTACATTTTTTTATTTATTATTTTATTTTTAAAGCCAGGGCTTTAACCAGAACAAGACAGCATCAAGTACGTCGGGAGGAAAAAAAATTCACCATCATCACAGACTGAGATTCTTTACTGTAAGAGCAGTGAGACTTTGGAACTCTCTGCCAAAGGATTTTGTGATGGTTGATTTGTTGAATGATTTAAGAGGAACCTGGATATCTTTCTTGATACAACAGCAACATTTTCCCTTTTTTCATTGCAATAATAAAAGCTGCGTAGATATTGCCGCCTTAAAAAAGGAGAAGTCCAAAAAGTTTGACTTCAAGGTGAGTCCTAATTCTCTTATCAAAGGAATTGGAACTAGCTGGATAAAAACTAGCATTCTCTACTCTCATTATGATGATCAAAGCAACAACTGACCCAGACGTGATTTGAACACGCAACCTTCTGATATGGGGTCAGACGCGCTACCGTTGCACCACAAGGTCATTTGATGATGAATTTATTGACCCTGTTCAGAACCAATGTCTTGTTGACAAAATGCTGATTACCTGCTCATTCTGATTGATTGAAGAAACCGGTTTTAAATTAAACCAATTTTAACCAAACTCCAAAAGCCTAGAAGTTTCGTGCCATCTTGCCGTTAGCGTTAAATGCTTCCAAGTAAATAATGGGACGCTGAGAGTGAGATTTTTACTCGATAAGGAAATCATCTGTAAGCATTTTTCTTTCTTTAACTAAATTGGATTTAAGGGCCATGCGATTTTACAAAGAAATTGAGTATAAGTAGAAATCAAAAATACCATTTGAGGTGAAGATGGATAACAAGAAAGGCTATTGAGTTTTCTTCAACATTTCTTAGGTGCCATCTATTTACTATGTACAAATATATCAATGTAGGGTACATTTTTTTATTTATTATTTTATTTTTAAA
Source organism: Rhinoderma darwinii (assembly GCF_050947455.1). NCBI lineage: Eukaryota > Metazoa > Chordata > Amphibia > Anura > Rhinodermatidae > Rhinoderma > Rhinoderma darwinii. The sequence continues at coordinate 411,001,391 of NC_134689.1, forward strand.
GCCAGGGCTTTAACCAGAACAAGACAGCATCAAGTACGTCGGGAGGAAAAAAAATTCACCATCATCACAGACTGAGATTCTTTACTGTAAGAGCAGTGAGACTTTGGAACTCTCTGCCAAAGGATTTTGTGATGGTTGATTTGTTGAATGATTTAAGAGGAACCTGGATATCTTTCTTGATACAACAGCAACATTTTCCCTTTTTTCATTGCAATAATAAAAGCTGCGAAGATATTGCCGCTTTAAAAAAGGAGAACTCCAAAAAGTTTGACTTCAAGGTGAGTCCTAATTCTCTTATCAAAGGAATTGGAACTAGCTGGATGAAAATTAGCATTCTGTACTCACATTATGATGATCAAAGCAACAACTGACCCAGACGTGATTTGAACACGCAACCTTCTGATCTGGAGTCAGACGCGCTACCGTTGCGCCACAAGGTCATTTGATGATGAATTTATTGACCCTGTTCAGAACCAATGTCTTGTTGACAAAATGCTGATTACCTGCTCATTCGGATTGATTGAAGAAACCGGTTTTCAATTAAACCAATTTTAACCAAACTCCAAAAGCCTAGAAGCTTCGTGCCATCTTGCCGTTAGCGTTAAATGCTTCCAAGTAAATAATGGGATGCTGAGAGTGAGATTTTTACTCGATAAGGAAATCATCTGTAAGCATTTTTCTTTCTTTAACTAAATTGGATTTAAGGGCCATGCGATTTTACAAAGAAATTGAGTATAAGTAGAAATCAAAAATACCATTTAAGGTGAAGATGGATAACAAGAAAGGCTATTGAGTTTTCTTCAACATTTCTTAGGTGCCATCTATTTACTATGTACAAATATATCAATGTAGGGTACATTTTTTTATTTATTATTTTATTTTTAAAGCCAGGGCTTTAACCAGAACAAGACAGCATCAAGTACGTCGGGAGGAAAAAAAATTCACCATCATCACAGACTGAGATTCTTTACTGTAAGAGCAGTGAGACTTTGGAACTCTCTGCCAAAGGATTTTGTGATGGTTGATTTGTTGAATGATTTAAGAGGAACCTGGATATCTTTCTTGATACAACAGCAACATTTTCCCTTTTTTCATTGCAATAATAAAAGCTGCGTAGATATTGCCGCCTTAAAAAAGGAGAAGTCCAAAAACTTTGACTTCAAGGTGAGTCCTAATTCTCTTATCAAAGGAACTGGAACTAGCTGGATGAAAAACTAGCATTCTCTACTCTCATTATGATGATCAAAGCAACAACTGACCCTGACGTGATTTGAACACGCAACCTTCTGATCTGGAGTCAGACGCGCTACCGTTGCGCCACAAGGTCATTTGATGATGAATTTATTGACCCTGTTCAGAACCAATGTCTTGTTGACAAAATGCTGATTACCTGCTCATTCTGATTGATTGAAGAAACCGGTTTTAAATTAAACCAATTTTAACCAAACTCCAAAAGCCTAGAAGTTTCGTGCCATCTTGCCGTTAGCGTTAAATGCTTCCAAGTAAATAATGGGACGCTGAGAGTGAGATTTTTACTCGATAAGGAAATCCTCTGTAAGCATTTTTCTTTCTTTAACTAAATTGGATTTAAGGGCCATGCGATTTTACAAAGAAATTGAGTATAAGTAGAAATCAAAAATACCATTTGAGGTGAAGATGGATAACAAGAAAGGCTATTGAGTTTTCTTCAACATTTCTTAGGTGCCATCTATTTACTATGTACAAATATATCAATGTAGGGTACATTTTTTTATTTATTATTTTACGGTTGATGGTTGATTTGTTGAATGATTTAAGAGGAACCTGGATATCTTTCTTGATACAACAGCAACATTTTCCCTTTTTTCATTGCAATAATAAAAGCTGCGTAGATATTGCCGCCTTAAAAAAGGAGAAGTCCAAAAACTTTGACTTCAAGGTGAGTCCTAATTCTCTTATCAAAGGAACTGGAACTAGCTGGATAAAAACTAGCATTCTCTACTCTCATTATGATGATCAAAGCAACAACTGACCCTGACGTGATTTGAACACGCAACCTTCTGATCTGGAGTCAGACGCGCTACCGTTGCGCCACAAGGTCATTTGATGATGAATTTATTGACCCTGTTCAGAACCAATGTCTTGTTGACAAAATGCTGATTACCTGCTCATTCTGATTGATTGAAGAAACCGGTTTTAAATTAAACCAATTTTAACCAAACTCCAAAAGCCTAGAAGTTTCGTGCCATCTTGCCGTTAGCGTTAAATGCTTCCAAGTAAATAATGGGACGCTGAGAGTGAGATTTTTACTCGATAAGGAAATCCTCTGTAAGCATTTTTCTTTCTTTAACTAAATTGGATTTAAGGGCCATGCGATTTTACAAAGAAATTGAGTATAAGTAGAAATCAAAAATACCATTTGAGGTGAAGATGGATAACAAGAAAGGCTATTGAGTTTTCTTCAACATTTCTTAGGTGCCATCTATTTACTATGTACAAATATATCAATGTAGGGTACATTTTTTTATTTATTATTTTATTTTTAAAGCCAGGGCTTTAACCAGAACAAGACAGCATCAAGTACGTCGGGAGGAAAAAAAATTCACCATCATCACAGACTGAGATTCTTTACTGTAAGAGCAGTGAGACTTTGGAACTCTCTGCCAAAGGATTTTGTGATGGTTGATTTGTTGAATGATTTAAGAGGAACCTGGATATCTTTCTTGATACAACAGCAACATTTTCCCTTTTTTCATTGCAATAATAAAAGCTGCGAAGATATTGCCGCTTTAAAAAAGGAGAACTCCAAAAAGTTTGACTTCAAGGTGAGTCCTAATTCTCTTATCAAAGGAATTGGAACTAGCTGGATGAAAATTAGCATTCTGTACTCACATTATGATGATCAAAGCAACAACTGACCCAGACGTGATTTGAACACGCAACCTTCTGATCTGGAGTCAGACGCGCTACCGTTGCGCCACAAGGTCATTTGATGATGAATTTATTGACCCTGTTCAGAACCAATGTCTTGTTGACAAAATGCTGATTACCTGCTCATTCTGATTGATTGAAGAAACCGGTTTTCAATTAAACCAATTTTAACCAAACTCCAAAAGCCTAGAAGCTTCGTGCCATCTTGCCGTTAGCGTTAAATGCTTCCAAGTAAATAATGGGATGCTGAGAGTGAGATTTTTACTCGATAAGGAAATCATCTGTAAGCATTTTTCTTTCTTTAACTAAATTGGATTTAAGGGCCATGCGATTTTACAAAGAAATTGAGTATAAGTAGAAATCAAAAATACCATTTAAGGTGAAGATGGATAACAAGAAAGGCTATTGAGTTTTCTTCAACATTTCTTAGGTGCCATCTATTTACTATGTACAAATATATCAATGTAGGGTACATTTTTTTATTTATTATTTTATTTTTAAAGCCAGGGCTTTAACCAGAACAAGACAGCATCAAGTACGTCGGGAGGAAAAAAAATTCACCATCATCACAGACTGAGATTCTTTACTGTAAGAGCAGCGAGACTTTGGAACTCTCTGCCAAAGGATTTTGTGATGGTTGATTTGTTGAATGATTTAAGAGGAACCTGGATATCTTTCTTGATACAACAGCAACATTTTCCCTTTTTTCATTGCAATAATAAAAGCTGCGTAGATATTGCCGCCTTAAAAAAGGAGAAGTCCAAAAACTTTGACTTCAAGGTGAGTCCTAATTCTCTTATCAAAGGAACTGGAACTAGCTGGATGAAAAACTAGCATTCTCTACTCTCATTATGATGATCAAAGCAACAACTGACCCTGACGTGATTTGAACACGCAACCTTCTGATCTGGAGTCAGACGCGCTACCGTTGCGCCACAAGGTCATTTGATGATGAATTTATTGACCCTGTTCAGAACCAATGTCTTGTTGACAAAATGCTGATTACCTGCTCATTCTGATTGATTGAAGACACCGGTTTTAAATTAAACCAATTTTAACCAAACTCCAAAACCTAGAAGCTTCGTGCCATCTTGCCGTTAGCGTTAAATGCTTCCAAGTAAATAATGGGACGCTGAGAGTGAGATTTTTACTCGATAAGGAAATCCTCTGTAAGCATTTTTCTTTCTTTAACTAAATTGGATTTAAGGGCCATGCAATTTTACAAAGAAATTGAGTATAAGTAGAAATCAAAAATACCATTTGAGGTGAAGATGGATAACAAGAAAGGCTATTGAGTTTTCTTCAACATTTCTTAGGTGCCATCTATTTACTATGTACAAATATATCAATGTAGGGTACATTTTTTTATTTATTATTTTATTTTTAAAGCCAGGGCTTTAACCAGAACAAGACAGCATCAAGTACGTCGGGAGGAAAAAAAATTCACCATCATCACAGACTGAGATTCTTTACTGTAAGAGCAGTGAGACTTCGGAACTCTCTGCCAAAGGATTTTGTGATGGTTGATTTGTTGAATGATTTAAGAGGAACCTGGATATCTTTCTTGATACAACAGCAACATTTTCCCTTTTTTCATTGCAATAATAAAAGCTGCGAAGATATTGCCGCTTTAAAAAAGGAGAAGTCCAAAAAGTTTGACTTCAAGGTGAGTCCTAATTCTCTTATCAAAGGAATTGGAACTAGCTGGATGAAAATTAGCATTCTGTACTCACATTATTATGATCAAAGCAACAACTGACCCAGACGTGATTTGAACACGCAACCTTCTGATCTGGGGTCAGACGCGCTACCGTTGCACCACAAGGTCATTTGATGATGAATTTATTGACCCTGTTCAGAACCAATGTCTTGTTGACAAAATGCTGATTACCTGCTCATTCTGATTGATTGAAGAAACCGGTTTTCAATTAAACCAATTTTAACCAAACTCCAAAAGCCTAGAAGCTTCGTGCCATCTTGCCGTTAGCATTAAATGCTTCCAAGTAAATAATGGGATGCTGAGAGTGAGATTTTTACTCGATAAGGAAATCATCTGTAAGCATTTTTCTTTCTTTAACTAAATTGGATTTAAGGGCCATGCGATTTTACAAAGAAATTGAGTATAAGTAGAAATCAAAAATACCATTTAAGGTGAAGATGGATAACAAGAAAGGCTATTGAGTTTTCTTCAACATTTCTTAGGTGCCATCTATTTACTATGTACAAATATATCAATGTAGGGTACATTTTTTTATTTATTATTTTATTTTTAAAGCCAGGGCTTTAACCAGAACAAGACAGCATCAAGTACGTCGGGAGGAAAAAAAATTCACCATCATCACAGACTGAGATACTTTACTGTAAGAGCAGTGAGACTTTGGAACTCTCTGCCAAAGGATTTTGTGATGGTTGATTTGTTGAATGATTTAAGAGGAACCTGGATATCTTTCTTGATACAACAGCAACATTTTCCCTTTTTTCATTGCAATAATAAAAGCTGCGTAGATATTGCCGCCTTAAAAAAGGAGAAGTCCAAAAACTTTGACTTCAAGGTGAGTCCTAATTCTCTTATCAAAGGAACTGGAACTAGCTGGATGAAAATTAGCATTCTGTACTCACATTATGATGATCAAAGCAACAACTGACCCTGACGTGATTTGAACACGCAACCTTCTGATCTGGAGTCAGACGCGCTACCGTTGCGCCACAAGGTCATTTGATGATGAATTTATTGACCCTGTTCAGAACCAATGTCTTGTTGACAAAATGCTGAATACCTGCTCATTCTGATTGATTGAAGAAACCGGTTTTAAATTAAACCAATTTTAACCAAACTCCAAAAGCCTAGAAGCTTCGTGCCATCTTGCCGTTAGCGTTAAATGCTTCCAAGTAAATAATGGGACGCTGAGAGTGAGATTTTTACTCGATAAGGAAATCCTCTGTAAGCATTTTTCTTTCTTTAACTAAATTGGATTTAAGGGCCATGCGATTTTCTCAAAGAAATTGAGTATAAGTAGAAATCAAAAATACCATTTAAGGTGAAGATGGATAACAAGAAAGGCTATTGAGTTTTCTTCAACATTTCTTAGGTGCCATCTATTTACTATGTACAAATATATCAATGTAGGGTACATTTTTTTATTTATTATTTTATTTTTAAAGCCAGGGCTTTAACCAGAACAAGACAGCATCAAGTACGTCGGGAGGAAAAAAAATTCACCATCATCACAGACTGAGATTCTTTACTGTAAGAGCAGTGAGACTTTGGAACTCTCTGCCAAAGGATTTTGTGATGGTTGATTTGTTGAATGATTTAAGAGGAACCTGGATATCTTTCTTGATACAACAGCAACATTTTCCCTTTTTTCATTGCAATAATAAAAGCTGCGTAGATATTGCCGCCTTAAAAAAGGAGAAGTCCAAAAACTTTGACTTCAAGGTGAGTCCTAATTCTCTTATCAAAGGAACTGGAACTAGCTGGATGAAAAACTAGCATTCTCTACTCTCATTATGATGATCAAAGCAACAACTGACCCAGACGTGATTTGAACACGCAACCTTCTGATCTGGAGTCAGACGCGCTACCGTTGCGCCACAAGGTCATTTGATGATGAATTTATTGACCCTGTTCAGAACCAATGTCTTGTTGACAAAATGCTGATTACCTGCTCATTCTGATTGATTGAAGAAACCGGTTTTCAATTAAACCAATTTTAACCAAACTCCAAAAGCCTAGAAGCTTCGTGCCATCTTGCTGTTAGCATTAAATGCTTCCAAGTAAATAATGGGATGCTGAGAGTGAGATTTTTACTCGATAAGGAAATCATCTGTAAGCATTTTTCTTTCTTTAACTAAATTGGATTTAAGGGCCATGCGATTTTACAAAGAAATTGAGTATGAGTAGAAATCAAAAATACCATTTAAGGTGAAGATGGATAACAAGAAAGGCTATTGAGTTTTCTTCAACATTTCTTAGGTGCCATCTATTTACTATGTACAAATATATCAATGTAGGGTACATTTTTTTATTTATTATTTTATTTTTAAAGCCAGGGCTTTAACCAGAACAAGACAGCATCAAGTACGTCGGGAGGAAAAAAAATTCACCATCATCACAGACTGAGATTCTTTACTGTAAGAGCAGTGAGACTTTGGAACTCTCTGCCAAAGGATTTTGTGATGGTTGATTTGTTGAATGATTTAAGAGTAACCTGGATATCTTTCTTGATACAACAGCAACATTTTCCCTTTTTTCATTGCAATAATAAAAGCTGCGTAGATATTGCCGCCTTAAAAAAGGAGAAGTCCAAAAACTTTGACTTCAAGGTGAGTCCTAATTCTCATATCAAAGGAACTGGAACTAGCTGGATGAAAATTAGCATTCTGTACTCACATTATGATGATCAAAGCAACAACTGACCCTGACGTGATTTGAACACGCAACCTTCTGATCTGGAGTCAGACGCGCTACTGTTGCGCCACAAGGTCATTTGATGATGAATTTATTGACCCTGTTCAGAACCAATGTCTTGTTGACAAAATGCTGAATACCTGCTCATTCTGATTGATTGAAGAAACCGGTTTTAAATTAAACCAATTTTAACCAAACTCCAAAAGCCTAGAAGCTTCGTGCCATCTTGCCGTTAGCGTTAAATGCTTCCAAGTAAATAATGGGACGCTGAGAGTGAGATTTTTACTCGATAAGGAAATCCTCTGTAAGCATTTTTCTTTCTTTAACTAAATTGGATTTAAGGGCCATGCAATTTTACAAAGAAATTGAGTATAAGTAGAAATCAAAAATACCATTTGAGGTGAAGATGGATAACAAGAAAGGCTATTGAGTTTTCTTCAACATTTCTTAGGTGCCATCTATTTACTATGTACAAATATATCAATGTAGGGTACATTTTTTTATTTATTATTTTATTTTTAAAGCCAGGGCTTTAACCAGAACAAGACAGCATCAAGTACGTCGGGAGGAAAAAAAATTCACCATCATCACAGACTGAGATTCTTTACTGTAAGAGCAGTGAGACTTTGGAACTCTCTGCCAAAGGATTTTGTGATGGTTGATTTGTTGAATGATTTAAGAGGAACCTGGATATCTTTCTTGATACAACAGCAACATTTTCCCTTTTTTCATTGCAATAATAAAAGCTGCGAAGATATTGCCGCTTTAAAAAAGGAGAAGTCCAAAAAGTTTGACTTCAAGGTGAGTCCTAATTCTCTTATCAAAGGAATTGGAACTAGCTGGATGAAAATTAGCATACTGTACTCACATTATGATGATCAAAGCAAAAACTGACCCAGACGTGATTTGAACACGCAACCTTTTGATCTGGAGTCAGACGCGCTACCGTTGCGCCACAAGCTCATTTGATGATGAATTTATTGACCCTGTTCAGAACCAATGTCTTGTTGACAAAATGCTGATTACCTGCTCATTCTGATTGATTGAAGAAACCGGTTTTCAATTAAACCAATTTTAACCAAACTCCAAAAGCCTAGAAGCTTCGTGCCATCTTGCCGTTAGCGTTAAATGCTTCCAAGTAAATAATGGAATGCTGAGAGTGAGATTTTTACTCGATAAGGAAATCATCTGTAAGCATTTTTCTTTCTTTCACTAAATTGGATTTAAGGGCCATGCGATTTTACAAAGAAATTGAGTATAAGTAGAAATCAAAAATACCATTTAAGGTGAAGATGGATAACAAGAAAGGCTATTGAGTTTTCTTCAACATTTCTTAGGTGCCATCTATTTACTATGTACAAATATATCAATGTAGGGTACATTTTTTTATTTATTATTTTATTTTTAAAGCCAGGGCTTTAACCAGAACAAGACAGCATCAAGTACGTCGGGAGGAAAAAAAATTCACCATCATCACAGACTGAGATTCTTTACTGTAAGAGCAGTGAGACTTTGGAACTCTCTGCCAAAGGATTTTGTGATGGTTGATTTGTTGAATGATTTAAGAGGAACCTGGATATCTTTCTTGATACAACAGCAACATTTTCCCTTTTTTCATTGCAATAATAAAAGCTGCGTAGATATTGCCGCCTTAAAAAAGGAGAAGTCCAAAAACTTTGACTTCAAGGTGAGTCCTAATTCTCTTATCAAAGGAACTGGAACTAGCTGGATGAAAATTAGCATTCTGTACTCACATTATGATGATCAAAGCAACAACTGACCCTGACGTGATTTGAACACGCAACCTTCTGATCTGGAGTCAGACGCGCTACCGTTGCGCCACAAGGTCATTTGATGATGAATTTATTGACCCTGTTCAGAACCAATGTCTTGTTGACAAAATGCTGATTACCTGCTCATTCTGATTGATTGAAGAAACCGGTTTTAAATTAAACCAATTTTAACCAAACTCCAAAAGCCTAGAAGCTTCGTGCCATCTTGCCGTTAGCGTTAAATGCTTCCAAGTAAATAATGGGACGCTGAGAGTGAGATTTTTACTCGATAAGGAAATCCTCTGTAAGCATTTTTCTTTCTTTAACTAAATTGGATTTAAGGGCCATGCGATTTTACAAAGAAATTGAGTATAAGTAGAAATCAAAAATACCATTTAAGGTGAAGATGGATAACAAGAAAGGCTATTGAGTTTTCTTCAACATTTCTTAGGTGCCATCTATTTACTATGTACAAATATATCAATGTAGGGTACATTTTTTTATTTATTATTTTATTTTTAAAGCCAGGGCTTTAACCAGAACAAGACAGCATCAAGTACGTCGGGAGGAAAAAAAATTCACCATCATCACAGACTGAGATTCTTTACTGTAAGAGCAGTGAGACTTTGGAACTCTCTGCCAAAGGATTTTGTGATGGTTGATTTGTTGAATGATTTAAGAGGAACCTGGATATCTTTCTTGATACAACAGCAACATTTTCCCTTTTTTCATTGCAATAATAAAAGCTGCGAAGATATTGCCGCTTTAAAAAAGGAGAAGTCCAAAAAGTTTGACTTCAAGGTGAGTCCTAATTCTCTTATCAAAGGAATTGGAACTACCTGGATGAAAATTAGCATTCTGTACTCACATTATGATGATCAAAGCAACAACTGACCCTGACGTGATTTGAACACGCAACCTTCTGATCTGGAGTCAGACGCGCTACCTTTGCGCCACAAGGACATTTGATGTTGAATTTATTGACCCTGTTCAGAACCAATGTCTTGTTGACAAAATGCTGATTACCTGCTCATTCTGATTGATTGAAGAAACCGGTTTTAAATTAAACCAATTTTAACCAAACTCCAAAAGCCTAGAAGCTTCGTGCCATCTTGCCGTTAGCGTTAAATGCTTCCAAGTAAATAATGGGACGCTGAGAGTGAGATTTTTACTCGATAAGGAAATCCTCTGTAAGCATTTTTCTTTCTTTAACTAAATTAGTTTTAAGGGCCATGCGATTTTACAAAGAAATTGAGTATAAGTAGAAATCAAAAATACCATTTAAGGTGAAGATGGATAACAAGAAAGGCTATTGAGTTTTCTTCAACATTTCTTAGGTGCCATCTATTTACTATGTACAAATATATCAATGTAGGGTACATTTTTTTATTTATTATTTTATTTTTAAAGCCAGGGCTTTAACCAGAACAAGACAGCATTAAGTACGTCGGGAGGAAAAAAAATTCACCATCATCACAGACTGAGATTCTTTACTGTAAGAGCAGTGAGACTTTGGAACTCTCTGCCAAAGGATTTTGTGATGGTTGATTTGTTGAATGATTTAAGAGGAACCTGGATATCTTTCTTGATACAACAGCAACATTTTCCCTTTTTTCATTGCAATAATAAAAGCTGCGAAGATATTGCCGCTTTAAAAAAGGAGAAGTCCAAAAAGTTTGACTTCAAGGTGAGTCCTAATTCTCTTATCAAAGGAATTGGAACTAGCTGGATGAAAATTAGCATTCTGTACTCACATTATGATGATCAAAGCAACAACTGACCCAGACGTGATTTGAACACGCAACCTTCTGATCTGGAGTCAGACGCGCTACCATTGCGCCACAAGGTCATTAGATGATGAATTTATTGACCCTGTTCAGAACCAATGTCTTGTTGTCAAAATGCTGATTACCTGCTCATTCTGATTGATTGAAGAAACCGGTTTTAAATTAAACCAATTTTATCCAAACTCCAAAAGCCTAGAAGCTTCGTGCCATCTTGCCGTTAGCGTTAAATGCTTCCAATTAAATAATGGGACGCTGAGAGTGAGATTTTTACTCGATAAGGAAATCCTCTGTAAGCATTTTTCTTTCTTTAACTAAATTGGATTTAAGGGCCATGCGATTTTACAAAGAAATTGAGTATAAGTAGAAATCAAAAATACCATTTAAGGTGAAGATGGATAACAAGAAAGGCTATTGAGTTTTCTTCAACATTTCTTAGGTGCCATCTATTTACTATGTACAAATATATCAATGTAGGGTACATTTTTTTATTTATTATTTTATTTTTAAAGCCAGGGCTTTAACCAGAACAAGACAGCATCAAGTAAGTCGGGAGGACAAAAAATTCACCATCATCACAGACTGAGATTCTTTACTGTAAGAGCAGTGAGACTTTGGAACTCTCTGCCAAAGGATTTTGTGATGGTTGATTTGTTGAATGATTTAAGAGGAACCTGGATATCTTTCTTGATACAACAGCAACATTTTCCCTTTTTTCATTGCAATAATAAAAGCTGCGTAGATATTGCCGCCTTAAAAAAGGAGAAGTCCAAAAACTTTGACTTCAAGGTGAGTCCTAATTCTCTTATCAAAGGAACTGGAACTAGCTGGATGAAAATTAGCATTCTGTACTCACATTATGATGATCAAAGCAACAACTGACCCTGACGTGATTTGAACACACAACCTTCTGATCTGGAGTCAGACGCGCTACCTTTGCGCCACAAGGTCATTTGATGATGAATTTATTGACCCTGTTCAGAACCAATGTCTTGTTGACAAAATGCTGATTACCTGCTCATTCTGATTGATTGAAGAAACCGGTTTTAAATTAAACCAATTTTAACCAAACTCCAAAAGCCTAGAAGCTTCGTGCCATCTTGCCGTTAGCGTTAAATGTTTCCAAGTAAATAATGGGACGCTGAGAGTGAGATTTTTACTCGATAAGGAAATCCTCTGTAAGCATTTTTCTTTCTTTAACTAAATTGGATTTAAGGGCCATGCGATTTTACAAAGAAATTGAGTATAAGTAGAAATCAAAAATACCATTTAAGGTGAAGATGGATAACAAGAAAGGCTATTGAGTTTTCTTCAACATTTCTTAGGTGCCATCTATTTACTATGTACAAATATATCAATGTAGGGTACATTTTTTTATTTATTATTTTATTTTTAAAGCCAGGGCTTTAACCAGAACAAGACAGCATCAAGTACGTCGGGAGGAAAAAAAATTCACCATCATCACAGACTGAGATTCTTTACTGTAAGAGCAGTAAGACTTTGGAACTCTCTGCCAAAGGATTTTGTGATGGTTGATTTGTTGAATGATTTAAGAGGAACCTGGATATCTTTCTTGATACAACAGCAACATTTTCCCTTTTGTCATTGCAATAATAAAAGCTGCGAAGATATTGCCGCTTTAAAAAAGGAGAAGTCCAAAAAGTTTGACTTCAAGGTGAGTCCTAATTCTCTTATCAAAGGAACTGGAACTAGCTGGATGAAAATTAGCATTCTGTACTCACATTATGATGATCAAAGCAACAAATGACCCTGACGTGATTTGAACACGCAACCTTCTGATCTGGAGTCAGACGCGCTACCGTTGCGCCACAAGGTCATTTGATGATGAATTTATTGACCCTGTTCAGAACCAATGTCTTGTTGACAAAATGCTGATTACCTGCTCATTCTGATTGATTGAAGAAACGGGTTTTAAATTAAACCAATTTTAACCAAACTCCAAAAGCCTAGAAGCTTCGTGCCATCTTGCCGTTAGCGTTAAATGCTTCCAAGTAAATAATGGGACGCTGAGAGTGAGATTTTTACTCGATAAGGAAATCCTCTGTAAGCATTTTTCTTTCTTTAACTAAATTGGATTTAAGGGCCATGCGATTTTACAAAGAAATTGAGTATAAGTAGAAATCAAAAATACCATTTAAGGTGAAGATGGATAACAAGAAAGGCTATTGAGTTTTCTTCAACATTTCTTAGGTGCCATCTATTTACTATGTACAAATATATCAATCTAGGGTACATTTTTTTATTTATTATTTTATTTTTAAAGCCAGGGCTTTAACCAGAACAAGACAGCATCAAGTACGTCGGGAGGAAAAAAAATTCACCATCATCACAGACTGAGATTCTTTACTGTAAGAGCAGTGAGACTTTGGAACTCTCTGCCAAAGGATTTTGTGATGGTTGATTTGTTGAATGATTTAAGAGGAACCTGGATATCTTTCTTGATACAACAGCAACATTTTCCCTTTTTTCATTGCAATAATAAAAGCTGCGTAGATATTGCCGCCTTAAAAAAGGAGAAGTCCAAAAACTTTGACTTCAAGGTGAGTCCTAATTCTCTTATCAAAGGAACTGGAACTAGCTGGATGAAAAACTAGCATTCTCTACTCTCATTATGATGATCAAAGCAACAACTGACCCTGACGTGATTTGAACACACAACCTTCTGATCTGGAGTCAGACGCGCTACCGTTGCGCCACAAGGTCATTTGATGATGAATTTATTGACCCTGTTCAGAACCAATGTCTTGTTGACAAAATGCTGATTACCTGCTCATTCTGATTGATTGAAGAAACCGGTTTTAAATTAAACCAATTTTAACCAAACTCCAAAAGCCTAGAAGCTTCGTGCCATCTTGCCGTTAGCGTTAAATGCTTCCAAGTAAATAATGGGACGCTGAGAATGAGATTTTTACTCGATAAGGAAATCCTCTGTAAGCATTTTTCTTTCTTTAACTAAATTGGATTTAAGGGCCATGCGATTTTACAAAGAAATTGAGTATAAGTAGAAATCAAAAATACCATTTAAGGTGAAGATGGATAACAAGAAAGGCTATTGAGTTTTCTTCAACATTTCTTAGGTGCCATCTATTTACTATGTACAAATATATCAATGTAGGGTACATTTTTTTATTTATTATTTTATTTTTAAAGCCAGGGCTTTAACCAGAACAAGACAGCATCAAGTACGTCGGGAGGAAAAAAAATTCACCATCATCACAGACTGAGATTCTTTACTGTAAGAGCAGTGAGACTTTGGAACTCTCTGCCAAAGGATTTTGTGATGGTTGATTTGTTGAATGATTTAAGAGGAACCTGGATATCTTTCTTGATACAACAGCAACATTTTCCCTTTTTTCATTGCAATAATAAAAGCTGCGAAGATATTGCCGCTTTAAAAAAGGAGAAGTCCAAAAAGTTTGACTTCAAGGTGAGTCCTAATTCTCTTATCAAAGGAATTGGAACTAGCTGGATGAAAATTAGCATTCTGTACTCACATTATGATGATCAAAGCAACAACTGACCCAGACGTGATTTGAACACGCAACCTTCTGATCTGGAGTCAGACGCGCTACCGTTGCGCCACAAGGTCATTTGATGATGAATTTATTGACCCTGTTCAGAACCAATGTCTTGTTGACAAAATGCTGATTACCTGCTCATTCTGATTGATTGAAGAAACCGGTTTTAAATTAAACCAATTTTAACCAAACTCCAAAAGCCTAGAAGCTTCGTGCCATCTTGCCGTTAGCGTTAAATGCTTCCAAGTAAATAATGGGACGCTGAGAGTGAGATTTTTACTCGATAAGGAAATCCTCTGTAAGCATTTTTCTTTCTTTAACTAAATTAGTTTTAAGGGCCATGCGATTTTACAAAGAAATTGAGTATAAGTAGAAATCAAAAATACCATTTAAGGTGAAGATGGATAACAAGAAAGGCTATTGAGTTTTCTTCAACATTTCTTAGGTGCCATCTATTTACTATGTACAAATATATCAATGTAGGGTACATTTTTTTATTTATTATTTTATTTTTAAAGCCAGGGCTTTAACCAGAACAAGACAGCATTAAGTACGTCGGGAGGAAAAAAAATTCACCATCATCACAGACTGAGATTCTTTACTGTAAGAGCAGTGAGACTTTGGAACTCTCTGCCAAAGGATTTTGTGATGGTTGATTTGTTGAATGATTTAAGAGGAACCTGGATATCTTTCTTGATACAACAGCAACATTTTCCCTTTTTTCATTGCAATAATAAAAGCTGCGAAGATATTGCCGCTTTAAAAAAGGAGAAGTCCAAAAAGTTTGACTTCAAGGTGAGTCCTAATTCTCTTATCAAAGGAATTGGAACTAGCTGGATGAAAATTAGCATTCTGTACTCACATTATGATGATCAAAGCAACAACTGACCCAGACGTGATTTGAACACGCAACCTTCTGATCTGGAGTCAGACGCGCTACCATTGCGCCACAAGGTCATTAGATGATGAATTTATTGACCCTGTTCAGAACCAATGTCTTGTTGTCAAAATGCTGATTACCTGCTCATTCTGATTGATTGAAGAAACCGGTTTTAAATTAAACCAATTTTATCCAAACTCCAAAAGCCTAGAAGCTTCGTGCCATCTTGCCGTTAGCGTTAAATGCTTCCAATTAAATAATGGGACGCTGAGAGTGAGATTTTTACTCGATAAGGAAATCCTCTGTAAGCATTTTTCTTTCTTTAACTAAATTGGATTTAAGGGCCATGCGATTTTACAAAGAAATTGAGTATAAGTAGAAATCAAAAATACCATTTAAGGTGAAGATGGATAACAAGAAAGGCTATTGAGTTTTCTTCAACATTTCTTAGGTGCCATCTATTTACTATGTACAAATATATCAATGTAGGGTACATTTTTTTATTTATTATTTTATTTTTAAAGCCAGGGCTTTAACCAGAACAAGACAGCATCAAGTAAGTCGGGAGGACAAAAAATTCACCATCATCACAGACTGAGATTCTTTACTGTAAGAGCAGTGAGACTTTGGAACTCTCTGCCAAAGGATTTTGTGATGGTTGATTTGTTGAATGATTTAAGAGGAACCTGGATATCTTTCTTGATACAACAGCAACATTTTCCCTTTTTTCATTGCAATAATAAAAGCTGCGTAGATATTGCCGCCTTAAAAAAGGAGAAGTCCAAAAACTTTGACTTCAAGGTGAGTCCTAATTCTCTTATCAAAGGAACTGGAACTAGCTGGATGAAAATTAGCATTCTGTACTCACATTATGATGATCAAAGCAACAACTGACCCTGACGTGATTTGAACACACAACCTTCTGATCTGGAGTCAGACGCGCTACCTTTGCGCCACAAGGTCATTTGATGATGAATTTATTGACCCTGTTCAGAACCAATGTCTTGTTGACAAAATGCTGATTACCTGCTCATTCTGATTGATTGAAGAAACCGGTTTTAAATTAAACCAATTTTAACCAAACTCCAAAAGCCTAGAAGCTTCGTGCCATCTTGCCGTTAGCGTTAAATGTTTCCAAGTAAATAATGGGACGCTGAGAGTGAGATTTTTACTCGATAAGGAAATCCTCTGTAAGCATTTTTCTTTCTTTAACTAAATTGGATTTAAGGGCCATGCGATTTTACAAAGAAATTGAGTATAAGTAGAAATCAAAAATACCATTTAAGGTGAAGATGGATAACAAGAAAGGCTATTGAGTTTTCTTCAACATTTCTTAGGTGCCATCTATTTACTATGTACAAATATATCAATGTAGGGTACATTTTTTTATTTATTATTTTATTTTTAAAGCCAGGGCTTTAACCAGAACAAGACAGCATCAAGTACGTCGGGAGGAAAAAAAATTCACCATCATCACAGACTGAGATTCTTTACTGTAAGAGCAGTAAGACTTTGGAACTCTCTGCCAAAGGATTTTGTGATGGTTGATTTGTTGAATGATTTAAGAGGAACCTGGATATCTTTCTTGATACAACAGCAACATTTTCCCTTTTGTCATTGCAATAATAAAAGCTGCGAAGATATTGCCGCTTTAAAAAAGGAGAAGTCCAAAAAGTTTGACTTCAAGGTGAGTCCTAATTCTCTTATCAAAGGAACTGGAACTAGCTGGATGAAAATTAGCATTCTGTACTCACATTATGATGATCAAAGCAACAAATGACCCTGACGTGATTTGAACACGCAACCTTCTGATCTGGAGTCAGACGCGCTACCGTTGCGCCACAAGGTCATTTGATGATGAATTTATTGACCCTGTTCAGAACCAATGTCTTGTTGACAAAATGCTGATTACCTGCTCATTCTGATTGATTGAAGAAACGGGTTTTAAATTAAACCAATTTTAACCAAACTCCAAAAGCCTAGAAGCTTCGTGCCATCTTGCCGTTAGCGTTAAATGCTTCCAAGTAAATAATGGGACGCTGAGAGTGAGATTTTTACTCGATAAAGAAATCCTCTGTAAGCATTTTTCTTTCTTTAACTAAATTGGATTTAAGGGCCATGCGATTTTACAAAGAAATTGAGTATAAGTAGAAATCAAAAATACCATTTAAGGTGAAGATGGATAACAAGAAAGGCTATTGAGTTTTCTTCAACATTTCTTAGGTGCCATCTATTTACTATGTACAAATATATCAATCTAGGGTACATTTTTTTATTTATTATTTTATTTTTAAAGCCAGGGCTTTAACCAGAACAAGACAGCATCAAGTACGTCGGGAGGAAAAAAAATTCACCATCATCACAGACTGAGATTCTTTACTGTAAGAGCAGTGAGACTTTGGAACTCTCTGCCAAAGGATTTTGTGATGGTTGATTTGTTGAATGATTTAAGAGGAACCTGGATATCTTTCTTGATACAACAGCAACATTTTCCCTTTTTTCATTGCAATAATAAAAGCTGCGTAGATATTGCCGCCTTAAAAAAGGAGAAGTCCAAAAACTTTGACTTCAAGGTGAGTCCTAATTCTCTTATCAAAGGAACTGGAACTAGCTGGATGAAAAACTAGCATTCTCTACTCTCATTATGATGATCAAAGCAACAACTGACCCTGACGTGATTTGAACACACAACCTTCTGATCTGGAGTCAGACGCGCTACCGTTGCGCCACAAGGTCATTTGATGATGAATTTATTGACCCTGTTCAGAACCAATGTCTTGTTGACAAAATGCTGATTACCTGCTCATTCTGATTGATTGAAGAAACCGGTTTTAAATTAAACCAATTTTAACCAAACTCCAAAAGCCTAGAAGCTTCGTGCCATCTTGCCGTTAGCGTTAAATGCTTCCAAGTAAATAATGGGACGCTGAGAATGAGATTTTTACTCGATAAGGAAATCCTCTGTAAGCATTTTTCTTTCTTTAACTAAATTGGATTTAAGGGCCATGCGATTTTACAAAGAAATTGAGTATAAGTAGAAATCAAAAATACCATTTAAGGTGAAGATGGATAACAAGAAAGGCTATTGAGTTTTCTTCAACATTTCTTAGGTGCCATCTATTTACTATGTACAAATATATCAATGTAGGGTACATTTTTTTATTTATTATTTTATTTTTAAAGCCAGGGCTTTAACCAGAACAAGACAGCATCAAGTACGTCGGGAGGAAAAAAAATTCACCATCATCACAGACTGAGATTCTTTACTGTAAGAGCAGTGAGACTTTGGAACTCTCTGCCAAAGGATTTTGTGATGGTTGATTTGTTGAATGATTTAAGAGGAACCTGGATATCTTTCTTGATACAACAGCAACATTTTCCCTTTTTTCATTGCAATAATAAAAGCTGCGAAGATATTGCCGCTTTAAAAAAGGAGAAGTCCAAAAAGTTTGACTTCAAGGTGAGTCCTAATTCTCTTATCAAAGGAATTGGAACTAGCTGGATGAAAATTAGCATTCTGTACTCACATTATGATGATCAAAGCAACAACTGACCCAGACGTGATTTGAACACGCAACCTTCTGATCTGGAGTCAGATGCGCTACCGTTGCGCCACAAGGTCATTTGATGATGAATTTATTGACCCTGTTCAGAACCAATGTCTTGTTGACAAAATGCTGATTACCTGCTCATTCTGATTGATTGAAGAAACCGGTTTTAAATTAAACCAATTTTAACCAAACTCCAAAAGCCTAGAAGCTTCGTGCCATCTTGCCGTTAGCGGTAAATGCTTCCAAGTAAATAATGGGACGCTGAGAGTGAGATTTTTACTCGATAAGGAAATCCTCTGTAAGCATTTTTCTTTCTTTAACTAAATTGGATTTAAGGGCCATGCGATTTTACAAAGAAATTGAGTATAAGTAGAAATCAAAAATACCATTTAAGGTGAAGATGGATAACAAGAAAGGCTATTGAGTTTTCTTCAACATTTCTTAGGTGCCATCTATTTACTATGTACAAATATATCAATGTAGGGTACATTTTTTTATTTATTATTTTATTTTTAAAGCCAGGGCTTTAACCAGAACAAGACAGCATCAAGTACGTCGGGAGGAAAAAAAATTCACCATCATCACAGACTGAGATTCTTTACTGTAAGAGCAGTGAGACTTTGGAACTCTCTGCCAAAGGATTTTGTGATGGTTGATTTGTTGAATGATTTAAGAGGAACCTGGATATCTTTCTTGATACAACAGCAACATTTTCCCTTTTTTCATTGCAATAATAAAAGCTGCGTAGATATTGCCGCCTTAAAAAAGGAAAAGTCCAAAAACTTTGACTTCAAGGTGAGTCCTAATTCTCTTATCAAAGGAACTGGAACTAGCTGTATGAAAAACTAGCATTCTGTACTCTCATTATGATGATCAAAGCAACAACTGAACCTGACGTGATGTGAACACGCAACCTTCTGATCTGGAGTCAGACGCGCTACCGTTGCGCCACAAGGTCATTTGATGATGAATTTATTGACCCGGTTCAGAACCAATGTCTTGTTGACAAAATGCTGATTACCTGCTCATTCTGATTGATTGAAGAAACCGGTTTTAAATTAAACCAATTTTAACCAAACTCCAAAAGCCTAGAAGCTTCGTGCCATCTTGCCGTTAGCGTTAAATGCTTCCAAGTAAATAATGAGACGCTGAGAGTGAGATTTTTACTCGATAAGGAAATCCTCTGTAAGCATTTTTCTTTCTTTAACTAAATTGGATTTAAGGGCCATGCGATTTTACAAAGAAATTGAGTATAAGTAGAAATCAAAAATACCATTTAAGGTGAAGATGGATAACAAGAAAGGCTATTGAGTTTTCTTCAACATTTCTTAGGTGCCATCTATTTACTATGTACAAATATATCAATGTAGGGTACATTTTTTTATTTATTATTTTATTTTTAAAGCCAGGGCTTTAACCAGAACAAGACAGCATCAAGTACGTCGGGAGGAAAAAAAATTCACCATCATCACAGACTGAGATTCTTTACTGTAAGAGCAGTGAGACTTTGGAACTCTCTGCCAAAGGATTTTGTGATGGTTGATTTGTTGAATGATTTAAGAGGAACCTGGATATCTTTCTTGATACAACAGCAACATTTTCCCTTTTTTCATTGCAATAATAAAAGCTGCGAAAATATTGCCGCTTTAAAAAAGGAGAAGTCCAAAAAGTTTGACTTCAAGGTGAGTCCTAATTCTCTTATCAAAGGAACTGGAACTAGCTGGATGAAAAACTAGCATTCTGTACTCTCATTATGATGATCAAAGCAACAACTGACCCTGACGTGATTTGAACACGCAACCTTCTGATCTGGAGTCAGACGCGCTACCGTTGCGCCACAAGGTCATTTGATGTTGAATTTATTGACCCTGTTCAGAACCAATGTCTTGTTGACAAAATGCTGATTACCTGCTCATTCTGATTGATTGAAGAAACCGGTTTTAAATTAAACCAATTTTAACCAAACTCCAAAAGCCTAGAAGCTTCGTGCCATCTTGCCGTTAGCGTTAAATGCTTCCAAGTAAATAATGGGACGCTGAGAGTGAGATTTTTACTCGATAAGGAAATCCTCTGTAAGCATTTTTCTTTCTTTAACTAAATTGGATTTAAGGGCCATGCGATTTTACAAAGAAATTGAGTATAAGTAGAAATCAAAAATACCATTTAAGGTGAAGATGGATAACAAGAAAGGCTATTGAGTTTTCTTCAACATTTCTTAGGTGCCATCTATTTACTATGTACAAATATATCAATGTAGGGTACATTTTTTTATTTATTATTTTATTTTTAAAGCCAGGGCTTTAACCAGAACAAGACAGCATCAAGTACGTCGGGAGGAAAAAAACTTCACCATCATCACAGACTGAGATTCTTTACTGTAAGAGCAGTGAGACTTTGGAACTCTCTGTCAAAGGATTTTGTGATGGTTGATTTGTTGAATGATTTAAGAGGAACCTGGATATCGTTCTTGATACAACAGCAACATTTTCCCTTTTTTCATTGCAATAATAAAAGCTGCGAAGATATTGCCGCTTTAAAAAAGGAGAAGTCCAAAAAGTTTGACTTCAAGGTGAGTCCTAATTCTCTTATCAAAGGAATTGGAACTACCTGGATGAAAATTAGCATTCTGTACTCACATTATGATGATCAAAGCAACAACTGACCCAGACGTGATTTGAACACGCAACCTTCTGATCTGGAGTCAGACGCGCTACCGTTGCGCCACAAGGTCATTAGATGATGAATTTATTGACCCTGTTCAGAACCAATGTCTTGTTGACAAAATGCTGATTACCTGCTCATTCTGATTGATTGAAGAAACCGGTTTTAAATTAAACCAATTTTAACCAAACTCCAAAAGCCTAGAAGCTTCGTGCCATCTTGCCGTTAGCGTTAAATGCTTCCAAGTAAATAATGGGACGCTGAGAGTGAGATTTTTACTCGATAAGGAAATCCTCTGTAAGCATTTTTCTTTCTTTAACTAAATTGGATTTAAGGGCCATGCGATTTTACAAAGAAATTGAGTATAAGTAGAAATCAAAAATACCATTTAAGGTGAAGATGGATAACAAGAAAGGCTATTGAGTTTTCTTCAACATTTCTTAGGTGCCATCTATTTACTATGTACAAATATATCAATGTAGGGTACATTTTTTTATTTATTATTTTATTTTTAAAGCCAGGGCTTTAACCAGAACAAGACAGCATCAAGTACGTCGGGAGGAAAAAAAATTCACCATCATCACAGACTGAGATTCTTTACTGTAAGAGCAGTAAGACTTTGGAACTCTCTGCCAAAGGATTTTGTGATGGTTGATTTGTTGAATGATTTAAGAGGAACCTGGATATCTTTCTTGATACAACAGCAACATTTTCCCTTTTGTCATTGCAATAATAAAAGCTGCGAAGATATTGCCGCTTTAAAAAAGGAGAAGTCCAAAAAGTTTGACTTCAAGGTGAGTCCTAATTCTCTTATCAAAGGAAATGTAGGGTACATTTTTTTATTTATTATTTTATTTTTAAAGCCAGGGCTTTAACCAGAACAAGACAGCATCAAGTACGTCGGGAAGAAAAAAAATTCACCATCATCACAGACTGAGATTCTTTACTGTAAGAGCAGTGAGACTTTGGAACTCTCTGCCAAAGGATTTTGTGATGGTTGATTTGTTGAATGATTTAAGAGGAACCTTGATATCTTTCTTGATACAACAGCAACATTTTCCCTTTTTTCATTGCAATAATAAAAGCTGCGTAGATATTGCCGCCTTAAAAAAGGAGAAGTCCAAAAACTTTGACTTCAAGGTGAGTCCTAATTCTCTTATCAAAGGAACTGGAACTAGCTGGATGAAAAACTAGCATTCTGTACTCTCATTATGATGATCAAAGCAACAACTGAACCTGACGTGATTTGAACACGCAACCTTCTGATCTGGAGTCAGACGCGCTACCGTTGCGCCACAAGGTCATTTGATGATGAATTTATTGACCCTGTTCAGAACCAATGTCTTGTTGACAAAATGCTGATTACCTGCTCATTCTGATTGATTGAAGAAACCGGTTTTAAATTAAACCAATTTTAACCAAACTCCAAAAGCCTAGAAGCTTCGTGCCATCTTGCCGTTAGCGTTAAATGCTTCCAAGTAAATAATGGGACGCTGAGAGTGAGATTTTTACTCGATAAGGAAATCCTCTGTAAGCATTTTTCTTTCTTTAACTAAATTGGATTTAAGGGCCATGCGATTTTACAAAGAAATTGAGTATAAGTAGAAATCAAAAATACCATTTAAGGTGAAGATGGATAACAAGAAAGGCTATTGAGTTTTCTTCAACATTTCTTAGGTGCCATCTATTTACTATGTACAAATATATCAATGTAGGGTACATTTTTTTATTTATTATTTTATTTTTAAAGCCAGGGCTTTAACCAGAACAAGACAGCATCAAGTACGTCGGGAGGAAAAAAACTTCACCATCATCACAGACTGAGATTCTTTACTGTAAGAGCAGTGAGACTTTGGAACTCTCTGTCAAAGGATTTTGTGATGGTTGATTTGTTGAATGATTTAAGAGGAACCTGGATATCTTTCTTGATACAACAGCAACATTTTCCCTTTTTTCATTGCAATAATAAAAGCTGCGAAGATATTGCCGCTTTAAAAAAGGAGAAGTCCAAAAAGTTTGACTTCAAGGTGAGTCCTAATTCTCTTATCAAAGGAATTGGAACTACCTGGATGAAAATTAGCATTCTGTACTCACATTATGATGATCAAAGCAACAACTGACCCAGACGTGATTTGAACACGCAACCTTCTGATCTGGAGTCAGACGCGCTACCGTTGCGCCACAAGGTCATTAGATGGTGAATTTATTGACCCTGTTCAGAACCAATGTCTTGTTGACAAAATGCTGATTACCTGCTCATTCTGATTGATTGAAGAAACCGGTTTTAAATTAAACCAATTTTAACCAAACTCCAAAAGCCTAGAAGCTTCGTGCCATCTTGCCGTTAGCGTTAAATGCTTCCAAGTAAATAATGGGACGCTGAGAGTGAGATTTTTACTCGATAAGGAAATCCTCTGTAAGCATTTTTCTTTCTTTAACTAAATTGGATTTAAGGGCCATGCGATTTTACAAAGAAATTGAGTATAAGTAGAAATCAAAAATACCATTTAAGGTGAAGATGGATAACAAGAAAGGCTATTGAGTTTTCTTCAACATTTCTTAGGTGCCATCTATTTACTATGTACAAATATATCAATGTAGGGTACATTTTTTTATTTATTATTTTATTTTTAAAGCCAGGGCTTTAACCAGAACAAGACAGCATCAAGTACGTCGGGAGGAAAAAAAATTCACCATCATCACAGACTGAGATTCTTTACTGTAAGAGCAGTAAGACTTTGGAACTCTCTGCCAAAGGATTTTGTGATGGTTGATTTGTTGAATGATTTAAGAGGAACCTGGATATCTTTCTTGATACAACAGCAACATTTTCCCTTTTTTCATTGCAATAATAAAAGCTGCGTAGATATTGCCGCCTTAAAAAAGGAGAAGTCCAAAAACTTTGACTTCAAGGTGAGTCCTAATTCTCTTATCAAAGGAACTGGAACTAGCTGGATGAAAAACTAGCATTCTCTACTCTCATTATGATGATCAAAGCAACAACTGACCCTGACGTGATTTGAACACGCAACCTTCTGATCTGGAGTCAGACGCGCTACCGTTGCGCCACAAGGTCATTTGATGTTGAATTTATTGACCCTGTTCAGAACCAATGTCTTGTTGACAAAATGCTGATTACCTGCTCATTCTGATTGATTGAAGAAACCGGTTTTAAATTAAACCAATTTTAACCAAACTCCAAAAGCCTAGAAGCTTCGTGCCATCTTGCCGTTAGCGTTAAATGCTTCCAAGTAAATAATGGGACGCTGAGAGTGAGATTTTTACTCGATAAGGAAATCCTCTGTAAGCATTTTTCTTTCTTTAACTAAATTGGATTTAAGGGCCATGCGATTTTACAAAGAAATTGAGTATAAGTAGAAATTAAAAATACCATTTAAGGTGAAGATGGATAACAAGAAAGGCTATTGAGTTTTCTTCAACATTTCTTAGGTGCCATCTATTTACTATGTACAAATATATCAATGTAGGGTACATTTTTTTATTTATTATTTTATTTTTAAAGCCAGGGCTTTAACCAGAACAAGACAGCATCAAGTACGTCGGGAAGAAAAAAAATTCACCATCATCACAGACTGAGATTCTTTACTGTAAGAGCAGTGAGACTTTGGAACTCTCTGCCAAAGGATTTTGTGATGGTTGATTTGTTGAATGATTTAAGAGGAACCTTGATATCTTTCTTGATACAACAGCAACATTTTCCCTTTTTTCATTGCAATAATAAAAGCTGCGTAGATATTGCCGCCTTAAAAAAGGAGAAGTCCAAAAACTTTGACTTCAAGGTGAGTCCTAATTCTCTTATCAAAGGAACTGGAACTAGCTGGATGAAAAACTAGCATTCTGTACTCTCATTATGATGATCAAAGCAACAACTGAACCTGACGTGATTTGAACACGCAACCTTCTGATCTGGAGTCAGACGCGCTACCGTTGCGCCACAAGGTCATTTGATGATGAATTTATTGACCCTGTTCAGAACCAATGTCTTGTTGACAAAATGCTGATTACCTGCTCATTCTGATTGATTGAAGAAACCGGTTTTAAATTAAACCAATTTTAACCAAACTCCAAAAGCCTAGAAGCTTCGTGCCATCTTGCCGTTAGCGTTAAATGCTTCCAAGTAAATAATGGGACGCTGAGAGTGAGATTTTTACTCGATAAGGAAATCCTCTGTAAGCATTTTTCTTTCTTTAACTAAATTGGATTTAAGGGCCATGCGATTTTACAAAGAAATTGAGTATAAGTAGAAATCAAAAATACCATTTAAGGTGAAGATGGATAACAAGAAAGGCTATTGAGTTTTCTTCAACATTCCTTAGGTGCCATCTATTTACTATGTACAAATATATCAATGTAGGGTACATTTTTTTATTTATTATTTTATTTTTAAAGCCAGGGCTTTAACCAGAACAAGACAGCATCAAGTACGTCGGGAGGAAAAAAAATTCACCATCATCACAGACTGAAATTCTTTACTGTAAGAGCAGTGAGACTTTGGAACTCTCTGCCAAAGGATTTTGTGATGGTTGATTTGTTGAATGATTTAAGAGGAACCTGGATATCTTTCTTGATACAACAGCAACATTTTCCCTTTTTTCATTGCAATAATAAAAGCTGCGAAGATATTGCCGCTTTAAAAAAGGAGAAGTCCAAAAAGTTTGACTTCAAGGTGAGTCCTAATTCTCTTATCAAAGGAACTGGAACTAGCTGGATGAAAAACTAGCATTCTGTACTCTCATTATGATGATCAAAGCAACAACTGACCCTGACGTGATTTGAACACGCAACCTTCTGATCTGGAGTCAGACGCGCTACCGTTGCGCCACAAGGTCATTTGATGATGAATTTATTGACCCTGTTCAGAACCAATGTCTTGTTGACAAAATGCTGATTACCTGCTCATTCTGATTGATTGAAGAAACCGGTTTTAAATTAAACCAATTTTAACCAAACTCCAAAAGCCTAGAAGCTTCGTGCCATCTTGCCGTTAGCGTTAAATGCTTCCAAGTAAATAATGGGACGCTGAGAGTGAGATTTTTACTCGATAAGGAAATCCTCTGTAAGCATTTTTCTTTCTTTAACTAAATTGGATTTAAGGGCCATGCGATTTTACAAAGAAATTGAGTATAAGTAGAAATCAAAAATACCATTTAAGGTGAAGATGGATAACAAGAAAGGCTATTGAGTTTTCTTCAACATTTCTTAGGTGCCATCTATTTACTATGTACAAATATATCAATGTAGGGTACATTTTTTTATTTATTATTTTATTTTTAAAGCCAGGGCTTTAACCAGAACAAGACAGCATCAAGTACGTCGGGAGGAAAAAAAATTCACCATCATCACAGACTGAGATTCTTTACTGTAAGAGCAGTAAGACTTTGGAACTCTCTGCCAAAGGATTTTGTGATGGTTGATTTGTTGAATGATTTAAGAGGAACCTGGATATCTTTCTTGATACAACAGCAACATTTTCCCTTTTGTCATTGCAATAATAAAAGCTGCGAAGATATTGCCGCTTTAAAAAAGGAGAAGTCCAAAAAGTTTGACTTCAAGGTGAGTCCTAATTCTCTTATCAAAGGAACTGGAACTAGCTGGATGAAAAACTAGCATTCTGTACTCTCATTATGATGATCAAAGCAACAACTGACCCTGACGTGATTTGAACACGCAACCTTCTGATCTGGAGTCAGACGGGCTACCGTTGCGCCACAAGGTCATTTGATGATGAATTTATTGACCCTGTTCAGAACCAATGTCTTGTTGACAAAATGCTGATTACCTGCTCATTCTGATTGATTGAAGAAACCGGTTTTAAATTAAACCAATTTTAACCAAACTCCAAAAGCCTAGAAGCTTCGTGCCATCTTGCCGTTAGCGTTAAATGCTTCCAAGTAAATAATGGGACGCTGAGAGTGAGATTTTTACTCGATAAGGAAATCCTCTGTAAGCATTTTTCTTTCTTTAACTAAATTGGATTTAAGGGCCATGCGATTTTACAAAGAAATTGAGTATAAGTAGAAATCAAAAATACCATTTAAGGTGAAGATGGATAACAAGAAAGGCTATTGAGTTTTCTTCAACATTTCTTAGGTGCCATCTATTTACTATGTACAAATATATCAATGTAGGGTACATTTTTTTATTTATTATTTTATTTTTAAAGCCAGGGCTTTAACCAGAACAAGACAGCATCAAGTACGTCGGGAGGAAAAAAAATTCACCATCATCACAGACTGAGATTCTTTACTGTAAGAGCAGTGAGACTTTGGAACTCTCTGCCAAAGGATTTTGTGATGGTTGATTTGTTGAATGATTTAAGAGGAACCTGGATATCTTTCTTGATACAACAGCAACATTTTCCCTTTTTTCATTGCAATAATAAAAGCTGCGTAGATATTGCCGCCTTAAAAAAGGAGAAGTCCAAAAACTTTGACTTCAAGGTGAGTCCTAATTCTCTTATCAAAGGAACTGGAACTAGCTGGATGAAAAACTAGCATTCTCTACTCTCATTATGATGATCAAAGCAACAACTGACCCTGACGTGATTTGAACACGCAACCTTCTGATCTGGAGTCAGATGCGCTACCGTTGCGCCACAAGGTCATTTGATGTTGAATTTATTGACCCTGTTCAGAACCAATGTCTTGTTGACAAAATGCTGATTACCTGCTCATTCTGATTGATTGAAGAAACCGGTTTTAAATTAAACCAATTTTAACCAAACTCCAAAAGCCTAGAAGCTTCGTGCCATCTTGCCGTTAGCGTTAAATGCTTCCAAGTAAATAATGGGACGCTGAGAGTGAGATTTTTACTCGATAAGGAAATCCTCTGTAAGCATTTTTCTTTCTTTAACTAAATTGGATTTAAGGGCCATGCGATTTTACAAAGAAATTGAGTATAAGTAGAAATTAAAAATACCATTTAAGGTGAAGATGGATAACAAGAAAGGCTATTGAGTTTTCTTCAACATTTCTTAGGTGCCATCTATTTACTATGTACAAATATATCAATGTAGGGTACATTTTTTTATTTATTATTTTATTTTTAAAGCCAGGGCTTTAACCAGAACAAGACAGCATCAAGTACGTCGGGAAGAAAAAAAATTCACCATCATCACAGACTGAGATTCTTTACTGTAAGAGCAGTGAGACTTTGGAACTCTCTGCCAAAGGATTTTGTGATGGTTGATTTGTTGAATGATTTAAGAGGAACCTTGATATCTTTCTTGATACAACAGCAACATTTTCCCTTTTTTCATTGCAATAATAAAAGCTGCGTAGATATTGCCGCCTTAAAAAAGGAGAAGTCCAAAAACTTTGACTTCAAGGTGAGTCCTAATTCTCTTATCAAAGGAACTGGAACTAGCTGGATGAAAAACTAGCATTCTGTACTCTCATTATGATGATCAAAGCAACAACTGAACCTGACGTGATTTGAACACGCAACCTTCTGATCTGGAGTCAGACGCGCTACCGTTGCGCCACAAGGTCATTTGATGATGAATTTATTGACCCTGTTCAGAACCAATGTCTTGTTGACAAAATGCTGATTACCTGCTCATTCTGATTGATTGAAGAAACCGGTTTTAAATTAAACCAATTTTAACCAAACTCCAAAAGCCTAGAAGCTTCGTGCCATCTTGCCGTTAGCGTTAAATGCTTCCAAGTAAATAATGGGACGCTGAGAGTGAGATTTTTACTCGATAAGGAAATCCTCTGTAAGCATTTTTCTTTCTTTAACTAAATTGGATTTAAGGGCCATGCGATTTTACAAAGAAATTGAGTATAAGTAGAAATCAAAAATACCATTTAAGGTGAAGATGGATAACAAGAAAGGCTATTGAGTTTTCTTCAACATTCCTTAGGTGCCATCTATTTACTATGTACAAATATATCAATGTAGGGTACATTTTTTTATTTATTATTTTATTTTTAAAGCCAGGGCTTTAACCAGAACAAGACAGCATCAAGTACGTCGGGAGGAAAAAAAATTCACCATCATCACAGACTGAGATTCTTTACTGTAAGAGCAGTGAGACTTTGGAACTCTCTGCCAAAGGATTTTGTGATGGTTGATTTGTTGAATGATTTAAGAGGAACCTGGATATCTTTCTTGATACAACAGCAACATTTTCCCTTTTTTCATTGCAATAATAAAAGCTGCGAAGATATTGCCGCTTTAAAAAAGGAGAAGTCCAAAAAGTTTGACTTCAAGGTGAGTCCTAATTCTCTTATCAAAGGAACTGGAACTAGCTGGATGAAAAACTAGCATTCTGTACTCTCATTATGATGATCAAAGCAACAACTGACCCTGACGTGATTTGAACACGCAACCTTCTGATCTGGAGTCAGACGCGCTACCGTTGCGCCACAAGGTCATTTGATGATGAATTTATTGACCCTGTTCAGAACCAATGTCTTGTTGACAAAATGCTGATTACCTGCTCATTCTGATTGATTGAAGAAACCGGTTTTAAATTAAACCAATTTTAACCAAACTCCAAAAGCCTAGAAGCTTCGTGCCATCTTGCCGTTAGCGTTAAATGCTTCCAAGTAAATAATGGGACGCTGAGAGTGAGATTTTTACTCGATAAGGAAATCCTCTGTAAGCATTTTTCTTTCTTTAACTAAATTGGATTTAAGGGCCATGCGATTTTACAAAGAAATTGAGTATAAGTAGAAATCAAAAATACCATTTAAGGTGAAGATGGATAACAAGAAAGGCTATTGAGTTTTCTTCAACATTTCTTAGGTGCCATCTATTTACTATGTACAAATATATCAATGTAGGGTACATTTTTTTATTTATTATTTTATTTTTAAAGCCAGGGCTTTAACCAGAACAAGACAGCATCAAGTACGTCGGGAGGAAAAAAAATTCACCATCATCACAGACTGAGATTCTTTACTGTAAGAGCAGTGAGACTTTGGAACTCTCTGCCAAAGGATTTTGTGATGGTTGATTTGTTGAATGATTTAAGAGGAACCTGGATATCTTTCTTGATACAACAGCAACATTTTCCCTTTTTTCATTGCAATAATAAAAGCTGCGTAGATATTGCCGCCTTAAAAAAGGAGAAGTCCAAAAACTTTGACTTCAAGGTGAGTCCTAATTCTCTTATCAAAGGAACTGGAACTAGCTGGATGAAAAACTAGCATTCTCTACTCTCATTATGATGATCAAAGCAACAACTGACCCTGACGTGATTTGAACACGCAACCTTCTGATCTGGAGTCAGACGCGCTACCGTTGCGCCACAAGGTCATTTGATGTTGAATTTATTGACCCTGTTCAGAACCAATGTCTTGTTGACAAAATGCTGATTACCTGCTCATTCTGATTGATTGAAGAAACCGGTTTTAAATTAAACCAATTTTAACCAAACTCCAAAAGCCTAGAAGCTTCGTGCCATCTTGCCGTTAGCGTTAAATGCTTCCAAGTAAATAATGGGACGCTGAGAGTGAGATTTTTACTCGATAAGGAAATCCTCTGTAAGCATTTTTCTTTCTTTAACTAAATTGGATTTAAGGGCCATGCGATTTTACAAAGAAATTGAGTATAAGTAGAAATTAAAAATACCATTTAAGGTGAAGATGGATAACAAGAAAGGCTATTGAGTTTTCTTCAACATTTCTTAGGTGCCATCTATTTACTATGTACAAATATATCAATGTAGGGTACATTTTTTTATTTATTATTTTATTTTTAAAGCCAGGGCTTTAACCAGAACAAGACAGCATCAAGTACGTCGGGAAGAAAAAAAATTCACCATCATCACAGACTGAGATTCTTTACTGTAAGAGCAGTGAGACTTTGGAACTCTCTGCCAAAGGATTTTGTGATGGTTGATTTGTTGAATGATTTAAGAGGAACCTTGATATCTTTCTTGATACAACAGCAACATTTTCCCTTTTTTCATTGCAATAATAAAAGCTGCGTAGATATTGCCGCCTTAAAAAAGGAGAAGTCCAAAAACTTTGACTTCAAGGTGAGTCCTAATTCTCTTATCAAAGGAACTGGAACTAGCTGGATGAAAAACTAGCATTCTGTACTCTCATTATGATGATCAAAGCAACAACTGAACCTGACGTGATTTGAACACGCAACCTTCTGATCTGGAGTCAGACGCGCTACCGTTGCGCCACAAGGTCATTTGATGACGAATTTATTGACCCTGTTCAGAACCAATGTCTTGTTGACAAAATGCTGATTACCTGCTCATTCTGATTGATTGAAGAAACCGGTTTTAAATTAAACCAATTTTAACCAAACTCCAAAAGCCTAGAAGCTTCGTGCCATCTTGCCGTTAGCGTTAAATGCTTCCAAGTAAATAATGGGACGCTGAGAGTGAGATTTTTACTCGATAAGGAAATCCTCTGTAAGCATTTTTCTTTCTTTAACTAAATTGGATTTAAGGGCCATGCGATTTTACAAAGAAATTGAGTATAAGTAGAAATCAAAAATACCATTTAAGGTGAAGATGGATAACAAGAAAGGCTATTGAGTTTTCTTCAACATTTCTTAGGTGCCATCTATTTACTATGTACAAATATATCAATGTAGGGTACATTTTTTTATTTATTATTTTATTTTTAAAGCCAGGGCTTTAACCAGAACAAGACAGCATCAAGTACGTCGGGAGGAAAAAAACTTCACCATCATCACAGACTGAGATTCTTTACTGTAAGAGCAGTGAGACTTTGGAACTCTCTGTCAAAGGATTTTGTGATGGTTGATTTGTTGAATGATTTAAGAGGAACCTGGATATCTTTCTTGATACAACAGCAACATTTTCCCTTTTTTCATTGCAATAATAAAAGCTGCGAATATATTGCCGCTTTAAAAAAGGAGAAGTCCAAAAAGTTTGACTTCAAGGTGAGTCCTAATTCTCTTATCAAAGGAATTGGAACTACCTGGATGAAAATTAGCATTCTGTACTCACATTATGATGATCAAAGCAACAACTGACCCAGACGTGATTTGAACACGCAACCTTCTGATCTGGAGTCAGACGCGCTACCGTTGCGCCACAAGGTCATTAGATGATGAATTTATTGACCCTGTTCAGAACCAATGTCTTGTTGACAAAATGCTGATTACCTGCTCATTCTGATTGATTGAAGAAACCGGTTTTAAATTAAACCAATTTTAACCAAACTCCAAAAGCCTAGAAGCTTCGTGCCATCTTGCCGTTAGCGTTAAATGCTTCCAAGTAAATAATGGGACGCTGAGAGTGAGATTTTTACTCGATAAGGAAATCCTCTGTAAGCATTTTTCTTTCTTTAACTAAATTGGATTTAAGGGCCATGCGATTTTACAAAGAAATTGAGTATAAGTAGAAATCAAAAATACCATTTAAGGTGAAGATGGATAACAAGAAAGGCTATTGAGTTTTCTTCAACATTTCTTAGGTGCCATCTATTTACTATGTGCAAATATATCAATGTAGGGTACATTTTTTTATTTATTATTTTATTTTTAAAGCCAGGGCTTTAACCAGAACAAGACAGCATCAAGTACGTCGGGAGGAAAAAAAATTCACCATCATCACAGACTGAGATTCTTTACTGTAAGAGCAGTAAGACTTTGGAACTCTCTGCCAAAGGATTTTGTGATGGTTGATTTGTTGAATGATTTAAGAGGAACCTGGATATCTTTCTTGATACAACAGCAACATTTTCCCTTTTGTCATTGCAATAATAAAAGCTGCGAAGATATTGCCGCTTTAAAAAAGGAGAAGTCCAAAAAGTTTGACTTCAAGGTGAGTCCTAATTCTCTTATCAAAGGAACTGGAACTAGCTGGATGAAAAACTAGCATTCTGTACTCTCATTATGATGATCAAAGCAACAACTGACCCTGACGTGATTTGAACACGCAACCTTCTGATCTGGAGTCAGACGGGCTACCGTTGCGCCACAAGGTCATTTGATGATGAATTTATTGACCCTGTTCAGAACCAATGTCTTGTTGACAAAATGCTGATTACCTGCTCATTCTGATTGATTGAAGAAACCGGTTTTAAATTAAACCAATTTTAACCAAACTCCAAAAGCCTAGAAGCTTCGTGCCATCTTGCCGTTAGCGTTAAATGCTTCCAAGTAAATAATGGGACGCTGAGAGTGAGATTTTTACTCGATAAGGAAATCCTCTGTAAGCATTTTTCTTTCTTTAACTAAATTGGATTTAAGGGCCATGCGATTTTACAAAGAAATTGAGTATAAGTAGAAATCAAAAATACCATTTAAGGTGAAGATGGATAACAAGAAAGGCTATTGAGTTTTCTTCAACATTTCTTAGGTGCCATCTATTTACTATGTACAAATATATCAATGTAGGGTACATTTTTTTATTTATTATTTTATTTTTAAAGCCAGGGCTTTAACCAGAACAAGACAGCATCAAGTACGTCGGGAGGAAAAAAAATTCACCATCATCACAGACTGAGATTCTTTACTGTAAGAGCAGTGAGACTTTGGAACTCTCTGCCAAAGGATTTTGTGATGGTTGATTTGTTGAATGATTTAAGAGGAACCTGGATATCTTTCTTGATACAACAGCAACATTTTCCCTTTTTTCATTGCAATAATAAAAGCTGCGTAGATATTGCCGCCTTAAAAAAGGAGAAGTCCAAAAACTTTGACTTCAAGGTGAGTCCTAATTCTCTTATCAAAGGAACTGGAACTAGCTGGATGAAAAACTAGCATTCTCTACTCTCATTATGATGATCAAAGCAACAACTGACCCTGACGTGATTTGAACACGCAACCTTCTGATCTGGAGTCAGACGCGCTACCGTTGCGCCACAAGGTCATTTGATGTTGAATTTATTGACCCTGTTCAGAACCAATGTCTTGTTGACAAAATGCTGATTACCTGCTCATTCTGATTGATTGAAGAAACCGGTTTTAAATTAAACCAATTTTAACCAAACTCCAAAAGCCTAGAAGCTTCGTGCCATCTTGCCGTTAGCGTTAAATGCTTCCAAGTAAATAATGGGACGCTGAGAGTGAGATTTTTACTCGATAAGGAAATCCTCTGTAAGCATTTTTCTTTCTTTAACTAAATTGGATTTAAGGGCCATGCGATTTTACAAAGAAATTGAGTATAAGTAGAAATTAAAAATACCATTTAAGGTGAAGATGGATAACAAGAAAGGCTATTGAGTTTTCTTCAACATTTCTTAGGTGCCATCTATTTACTATGTACAAATATATCAATGTAGGGTACATTTTTTTATTTATTATTTTATTTTTAAAGCCAGGGCTTTAACCAGAACAAGACAGCATCAAGTACGTCGGGAAGAAAAAAAATTCACCATCATCACAGACTGAGATTCTTTACTGTAAGAGCAGTGAGACTTTGGAACTCTCTGCCAAAGGATTTTGTGATGGTTGATTTGTTGAATGATTTAAGAGGAACCTTGATATCTTTCTTGATACAACAGCAACATTTTCCCTTTTTTCATTGCAATAATAAAAGCTGCGTAGATATTGCCGCCTTAAAAAAGGAGAAGTCCAAAAACTTTGACTTCAAGGTGAGTCCTAATTCTCTTATCAAAGGAACTGGAACTAGCTGGATGAAAAACTAGCATTCTGTACTCTCATTATGATGATCAAAGCAACAACTGAACCTGACGTGATTTGAACACGCAACCTTCTGATCTGGAGTCAGACGCGCTACCGTTGCGCCACAAGGTCATTTGATGATGAATTTATTGACCCTGTTCAGAACCAATGTCTTGTTGACAAAATGCTGATTACCTGCTCATTCTGATTGATTGAAGAAACCGGTTTTAAATTAAACCAATTTTAACCAAACTCCAAAAGCCTAGAAGCTTCGTGCCATCTTGCCGTTAGCGTTAAATGCTTCCAAGTAAATAATGGGACGCTGAGAGTGAGATTTTTACTCGATAAGGAAATCCTCTGTAAGCATTTTTCTTTCTTTAACTAAATTGGATTTAAGGGCCATGCGATTTTACAAAGAAATTGAGTATAAGTAGAAATCAAAAATACCATTTAAGGTGAAGATGGATAACAAGAAAGGCTATTGAGTTTTCTTCAACATTCCTTAGGTGCCATCTATTTACTATGTACAAATATATCAATGTAGGGTACATTTTTTTATTTATTATTTTATTTTTAAAGCCAGGGCTTTAACCAGAACAAGACAGCATCAAGTACGTCATGCGATTTTACAAAGAAATTGAGTATAAGTAGAAATCAAAAATACCATTTAAGGTGAAGATGGATAACAAGAAAGGCTATTGAGTTTTCTTCAACATTTCTTAGGTGCCATCTATTTACTATGTGCAAATATATCAATGTAGGGTACATTTTTTTATTTATTATTTTATTTTTAAAGCCAGGGCTTTAACCAGAACAAGACAGCATCAAGTACGTCGGGAGGAAAAAAAATTCACCATCATCACAGACTGAGATTCTTTACTGTAAGAGCAGTAAGACTTTGGAACTCTCTGCCAAAGGATTTTGTGATGGTTGATTTGTTGAATGATTTAAGAGGAACCTGGATATCTTTCTTGATACAACAGCAACATTTTCCCTTTTGTCATTGCAATAATAAAAGCTGCGAAGATATTGCCGCTTTAAAAAAGGAGAAGTCCAAAAAGTTTGACTTCAAGGTGAGTCCTAATTCTCTTATCAAAGGAACTGGAACTAGCTGGATGAAAAACTAGCATTCTGTACTCTCATTATGATGATCAAAGCAACAACTGACCCTGACGTGATTTGAACACGCAACCTTCTGATCTGGAGTCAGACGCGCTACCGTTGCGCCACAAGGTCATTTGATGTTGAATTTATTGACCCTGTTCAGAACCAATGTCTTGTTGACAAAATGCTGATTACCTGCTCATTCTGATTGATTGAAGAAACCGGTTTTAAATTAAACCAATTTTAACCAAACTCCAAAAGCCTAGAAGCTTCGTGCCATCTTGCCGTTAGCGTTAAATGCTTCCAAGTAAATAATGGGACGCTGAGAGTGAGATTTTTACTCGATAAGGAAATCCTCTGTAAGCATTTTTCTTTCTTTAACTAAATTGGATTTAAGGGCCATGCGATTTTACAAAGAAATTGAGTATAAGTAGAAATCAAAAATACCATTTAAGGTGAAGATGGATAACAAGAAAGGCTATTGAGTTTTCTTCAACATTTCTTAGGTGCCATCTATTTACTATGTACAAATATATCAATGTAGGGTACATTTTTTTATTTATTATTTTATTTTTAAAGCCAGGGCTTTAACCAGAACAAGACAGCATCAAGTACGTCGGGAGGAAAAAAAATTCACCATCATCACAGACTGAGATTCTTTACTGTAAGAGCAGTGAGACTTTGGAACTCTCTGCCAAAGGATTTTGTGATGGTTGATTTGTTGAATGATTTAAGAGGAACCTGGATATCTTTCTTGATACAACAGCAACATTTTCCCTTTTTTCATTGCAATAATAAAAGCTGCGTAGATATTGCCGCCTTAAAAAAGGAGAAGTCCAAAAACTTTGACTTCAAGGTGAGTCCTAATTCTCTTATCAAAGGAACTGGAACTAGCTGGATGAAAAACTAGCATTCTCTACTCTCATTATGATGATCAAAGCAACAACTGACCCTGACGTGATTTGAACACGCAACCTTCTGATCTGGAGTCAGACGCGCTACCGTTGCGCCACAAGGTCATTTGATGTTGAATTTATTGACCCTGTTCAGAACCAATGTCTTGTTGACAAAATGCTGATTACCTGCTCATTCTGATTGATTGAAGAAACCGGTTTTAAATTAAACCAATTTTAACCAAACTCCAAAAGCCTAGAAGCTTCGTGCCATCTTGCCGTTAGCGTTAAATGCTTCCAAGTAAATAATGGGACGCTGAGAGTGAGATTTTTACTCGATAAGGAAATCCTCTGTAAGCATTTTTCTTTCTTTAACTAAATTGGATTTAAGGGCCATGCGATTTTACAAAGAAATTGAGTATAAGTAGAAATTAAAAATACCATTTAAGGTGAAGATGGATAACAAGAAAGGCTATTGAGTTTTCTTCAACATTTCTTAGGTGCCATCTATTTACTATGTACAAATATATCAATGTAGGGTACATTTTTTTATTTATTATTTTATTTTTAAAGCCAGGGCTTTAACCAGAACAAGACAGCATCAAGTACGTCGGGAAGAAAAAAAATTCACCATCATCACAGACTGAGATTCTTTACTGTAAGAGCAGTGAGACTTTGGAACTCTCTGCCAAAGGATTTTGTGATGGTTGATTTGTTGAATGATTTAAGAGGAACCTTGATATCTTTCTTGATACAACAGCAACATTTTCCCTTTTTTCATTGCAATAATAAAAGCTGCGTAGATATTGCCGCCTTAAAAAAGGAGAAGTCCAAAAACTTTGACTTCAAGGTGAGTCCTAATTCTCTTATCAAAGGAACTGGAACTAGCTGGATGAAAAACTAGCATTCTGTACTCTCATTATGATGATCAAAGCAACAACTGAACCTGACGTGATTTGAACACGCAACCTTCTGATCTGGAGTCAGACGCGCTACCGTTGCGCCACAAGGTCATTTGATGATGAATTTATTGACCCTGTTCAGAACCAATGTCTTGTTGACAAAATGCTGATTACCTGCTCATTCTGATTGATTGAAGAAACCGGTTTTAAATTAAACCAATTTTAACCAAACTCCAAAAGCCTAGAAGCTTCGTGCCATCTTGCCGTTAGCGTTAAATGCTTCCAAGTAAATAATGGGACGCTGAGAGTGAGATTTTTACTCGATAAGGAAATCCTCTGTAAGCATTTTTCTTTCTTTAACTAAATTGGATTTAAGGGCCATGCGATTTTACAAAGAAATTGAGTATAAGTAGAAATCAAAAATACCATTTAAGGTGAAGATGGATAACAAGAAAGGCTATTGAGTTTTCTTCAACATTCCTTAGGTGCCATCTATTTACTATGTACAAATATATCAATGTAGGGTACATTTTTTTATTTATTATTTTATTTTTAAAGCCAGGGCTTTAACCAGAACAAGACAGCATCAAGTACGTCGGGAGGAAAAAAAATTCACCATCATCACAGACTGAGATTCTTTACTGTAAGAGCAGTGAGACTTTGGAACTCTCTGCCAAAGGATTTTGTGATGGTTGATTTGTTGAATGATTTAAGAGGAACCTGGATATCTTTCTTGATACAACAGCAACATTTTCCCTTTTTTCATTGCAATAATAAAAGCTGCGAAGATATTGCCGCTTTAAAAAAGGAGAAGTCCAAAAAGTTTGACTTCAAGGTGAGTCCTAATTCTCTTATCAAAGGAACTGGAACTAGCTGGATGAAAAACTAGCATTCTGTACTCTCATTATGATGATCAAAGCAACAACTGAACCTGACGTGATTTGAACACGCAACCTCCTGATCTGGAGTCAGACGCGCTACCGTTGCGCCACAAGGTCATTTGATGATGAATTTATTGACCCTGTTCAGAACCAATGTCTTGTTGACAAAATGCTGATTACCTGCTCATTCTGATTGATTGAAGAAACCGGTTTTAAATTAAACCAATTTTAACCAAACTCCAAAAGCCTAGAAGCTTCGTGCCATCTTGCCGTTAGCGTTAAATGCTTCCAAGTAAATAATGGGACGCTGAGAGTGAGATTTTTACTCGATAAGGAAATCCTCTGTAAGCATTTTTCTTTCTTTAACTAAATTGGATTTAAGGGCCATGCGATTTTACAAAGAAATTGAGTATAAGTAGAAATCAAAAATGCCATTTAAGGTGAAGATGGATAACAAGAAAGGCTATTGAGTTTTCTTCAACATTTCTTAGGTGCCATCTATTTACTATGTACAAATATATCAATGTAGGGTAAATTTTTTTATTTATTATTTTATTTTTAAAGCCAGGGCTTTAACCAGAACAAGACAGCATCAAGTACGTCGGGAGGAAAAAAAATTCACCATCATCACAGACTGAGATTCTTTACTGTAAGAGCAGTGAGACTTTGGAACTCTCTGCCAAAGGATTTTGTGATGGTTGATTTGTTGAATGATTTAAGAGGAACCTGGATATCTTTCTTGATACAACAGCAACATTTTCCCTTTTTTCATTGCAATAATAAAAGCTGCGTAGATATTGCCGCCTTAAAAAAGGAGAAGTCCAAAAACTTTGACTTCAAGGTGAGTCCTAATTCTCTTATCAAAGGAACTGGAACTAGCTGGATAAAAACTAGCATTCTCTACTCTCATTATGATGATCAAAGCAACAACTGACCCTGACGTGATTTGAACACACAACCTTCTGATCTGGAGTCAGACGCGCTACCGTTGCGCCACAAGGTCATTTGATGATGAATTTATTGACCCTGTTCAGAACCAATGTCTTGTTGACAAAATGCTGATTACCTGCTCATTCTGATTGATTGAAGAAACCGGTTTTAAATTAAACCAATTTTAACCAAACTCCAAAAGCCTAGAAGTTTCGTGCCATCTTGCCGTTAGCGTTAAATGCTTCCAAGTAAATAATGGGACGCTGAGAGTGAGATTTTTACTCGATAAGGAAATCCTCTGTAAGCATTTTTCTTTCTTTAACTAAATTGGATTTAAGGGCCATGCGATTTTACAAAGAAATTGAGTATAAGTAGAAATCAAAAATACCATTTGAGGTGAAGATGGATAACAAGAAAGGCTATTGAGTTTTCTTCAACATTTCTTAGGTGCCATCTATTTACTATGTACAAATATATCAATGTAGGGTACATTTTTTTATTTATTATTTTATTTTTAAAGCCAGGGCTTTAACCAGAACAAGACAGCATCAAGTACGTCGGGAGGAAAAAAAATTCACCATCATCACAGACTGAGATTCTTTACTGTAAGAGCAGTGAGACTTTGGAACTCTCTGCCAAAGGATTTTGTGATGGTTGATTTGTTGAATGATTTAAGAGGAACCTGGATATCTTTCTTGATACAACAGCAACATTTTCCCTTTTTTCATTGCAATAATAAAAGCTGCGTAGATATTGCCGCCTTAAAAAAGGAGAAGTCCAAAAACTTTGACTTCAAGGTGAGTTCTAATTCTCTTATCAAAGGAACTGGAACTAGCTGGATAAAAACTAGCATTC
The DNA here is from genome assembly GCF_050947455.1 of Rhinoderma darwinii. Lineage (NCBI taxonomy): Eukaryota > Metazoa > Chordata > Amphibia > Anura > Rhinodermatidae > Rhinoderma > Rhinoderma darwinii. The sequence goes on from NC_134689.1 coordinate 411,042,051, forward strand.
TCTACTCTCATTATGATGATCAAAGCAACAACTGACCCTGACGTGATTTGAACACGCAACCTTCTGATCTGGAGTCAGACGCGCTACCGTTGCGCCACAAGGTCATTTGATGATGAATTTATTGACCCTGTTCAGAACCAATGTCTTGTTGACAAAATGCTGATTACCTGCTCATTCTGATTGATTGAAGAAACCGGTTTTAAATTAAACCAATTTTAACCAAACTCCAAAAGCCTAGAAGTTTCGTGCCATCTTGCCGTTAGCGTTAAATGCTTCCAAGTAAATAATGGGACGCTGAGAGTGAGATTTTTACTCGATAAGGAAATCCTCTGTAAGCATTTTTCTTTCTTTAACTAAATTGGATTTAAGGGCCATGCGATTTTACAAAGAAATTGAGTATAAGTAGAAATCAAAAATACCATTTAAGGTGAAGATGGATAACAAGAAAGGCTATTGAGTTTTCTTCAACATTTCTTAGGTGCCATCTATTTACTATGTACAAATATATCAATGTAGGGTACATTTTTTTATTTATTATTTTATTTTTAAAGCCAGGGCTTTAACCAGAACAAGACAGCATCAAGTACGTCGGGAGGAAAAAAAATTCACCATCATCACAGACTGAGATTCTTTACTGTAAGAGCAGTGAGACTTTGGAACTCTCTGCCAAAGGATTTTGTGATGGTTGATTTGTTGAATGATTTAAGAGGAACCTGGATATCTTTCTTGATACAACAGCAACATTTTCCCTTTTTTCATTGCAATAATAAAAGCTGCGTAGATATTGCCGCCTTAAAAAAGGAGAAGTCCAAAAACTTTGACTTCAAGGTGAGTTCTAATTCTCTTATCAAAGGAACTGGAACTAGCTGGATAAAAACTAGCATTCTCTACTCTCATTATGATGATCAAAGCAACAACTGACCCTGACGTGATTTGAACACGCAACCTTCTGATCTGGAGTCAGACGCGCTACCGTTGCGCCACAAGGTCATTTGATGATGAATTTATTGACCCTGTTCAGAACCAATGTCTTGTTGACAAAATGCTGATTACCTGCTCATTCTGATTGATTGAAGAAACCGGTTTTAAATTAAACCAATTTTAACCAAACTCCAAAAGCCTAGAAGTTTCGTGCCATCTTGCCGTTAGCGTTAAATGCTTCCAAGTAAATAATGGGACGCTGAGAGTGAGATTTTTACTCGATAAGGAAATCCTCTGTAAGCATTTTTCTTTCTTTAACTAAATTGGATTTAAGGGCCATGCGATTTTACAAAGAAATTGAGTATAAGTAGAAATCAAAAATACCATTTGAGGTGAAGATGGATAACAAGAAAGGCTATTGAGTTTTCTTCAACATTTCTTAGGTGCCATCTATTTACTATGTACAAATATATCAATGTAGGGTACATTTTTTTATTTATTATTTTATTTTTAAAGCCAGGGCTTTAACCAGAACAAGACAGCATCAAGTACGTCGGGAGGAAAAAAAATTCACCATCATCACAGACTGAGATTCTTTACTGTAAGAGCAGTGAGACTTTGGAACTCTCTGCCAAAGGATTTTGTGATGGTTGATTTGTTGAATGATTTAAGAGGAACCTGGATATCTTTCTTGATACAACAGCAACATTTTCCCTTTTTTCATTGCAATAATAAAAGCTGCGTAGATATTGCCGCCTTAAAAAAGGAGAAGTCCAAAAACTTTGACTTCAAGGTGAGTTCTAATTCTCTTATCAAAGGAACTGGAACTAGCTGGATAAAAACTAGCATTCTCTACTCTCATTATGATGATCAAAGCAACAACTGACCCTGACGTGATTTGAACACGCAACCTTCTGATCTGGAGTCAGACGCGCTACCGTTGCGCCACAAGGTCATTTGATGATGAATTTATTGACCCTGTTCAGAACCAATGTCTTGTTGACAAAATGCTGATTACCTGCTCATTCTGATTGATTGAAGAAACCGGTTTTAAATTAAACCAATTTTAACCAAACTCCAAAAGCCTAGAAGCTTCGTGCCATCTTGCCGTTAGCGTTAAATGCTTCCAAGTAAATAATGGGACGCTGAGAGTGAGATTTTTACTCGATAAGGAAATCCTCTGTAAGCATTTTTCTTTCTTTAACTAAATTAGTTTTAAGGGCCATGCGATTTTACAAAGAAATTGAGTATAAGTAGAAATCAAAAATACCATTTAAGGTGAAGATGGATAACAAGAAAGGCTATTGAGTTTTCTTCAACATTTCTTAGGTGCCATCTATTTACTATGTACAAATATATCAATGTAGGGTACATTTTTTTATTTATTATTTTATTTTTAAAGCCAGGGCTTTAACCAGAACAAGACAGCATCAAGTACGTCGGGAGGAAAAAAAATTCACCATCATCACAGACTGAGATTCTTTACTGTAAGAGCAGTGAGACTTTGGAACTCTCTGCCAAAGGATTTTGTGATGGTTGATTTGTTGAATGATTTAAGAGGAACCTGGATATCTTTCTTGATACAACAGCAACATTTTCCCTTTTTTCATTGCAATAATAAAAGCTGCGTAGATATTGCCGCCTTAAAAAAGGAGAAGTCCAAAAACTTTGACTTCAAGGTGAGTTCTAATTCTCTTATCAAAGGAACTGGAACTAGCTGGATAAAAACTAGCATTCTCTACTCTCATTATGATGATCAAAGCAACAACTGACCCTGACGTGATTTGAACACGCAACCTTCTGATCTGGAGTCAGACGCGCTACCGTTGCGCCACAAGGTCATTTGATGATGAATTTATTGACCCTGTTCAGAACCAATGTCTTGTTGACAAAATGCTGATTACCTGCTCATTCTGATTGATTGAAGAAACCGGTTTTAAATTAAACCAATTTTAACCAAACTCCAAAAGCCTAGAAGTTTCGTGCCATCTTGCCGTTAGCGTTAAATGCTTCCAAGTAAATAATGGGACGCTGAGAGTGAGATTTTTACTCGATAAGGAAATCCTCTGTAAGCATTTTTCTTTCTTTAACTAAATTGGATTTAAGGGCCATGCGATTTTACAAAGAAATTGAGTATAAGTAGAAATCAAAAATACCATTTGAGGTGAAGATGGATAACAAGAAAGGCTATTGAGTTTTCTTCAACATTTCTTAGGTGCCATCTATTTACTATGTACAAATATATCAATGTAGGGTACATTTTTTTATTTATTATTTTATTTTTAAAGCCAGGGCTTTAACCAGAACAAGACAGCATCAAGTACGTCGGGAGGAAAAAAAATTCACCATCATCACAGACTGAGATTCTTTACTGTAAGAGCAGTGAGACTTTGGAACTCTCTGCCAAAGGATTTTGTGATGGTTGATTTGTTGAATGATTTAAGAGGAACCTGGATATCTTTCTTGATACAACAGCAACATTTTCCCTTTTTTCATTGCAATAATAAAAGCTGCGTAGATATTGCCGCCTTAAAAAAGGAGAAGTCCAAAAACTTTGACTTCAAGGTGAGTTCTAATTCTCTTATCAAAGGAACTGGAACTAGCTGGATAAAAACTAGCATTCTCTACTCTCATTATGATGATCAAAGCAACAACTGACCCTGACGTGATTTGAACACGCAACCTTCTGATCTGGAGTCAGACGCGCTACCGTTGCGCCACAAGGTCATTTGATGATGAATTTATTGACCCTGTTCAGAACCAATGTCTTGTTGACAAAATGCTGATTACCTGCTCATTCTGATTGATTGAAGAAACCGGTTTTAAATTAAACCAATTTTAACCAAACTCCAAAAGCCTAGAAGCTTCGTGCCATCTTGCCGTTAGCGTTAAATGCTTCCAAGTAAATAATGGGACGCTGAGAGTGAGATTTTTACTCGATAAGGAAATCCTCTGTAAGCATTTTTCTTTCTTTAACTAAATTGGATTTAAGGGCCATGCGATTTTACAAAGAAATTGAGTATAAGTAGAAATCAAAAATACCATTTAAGGTGAAGATGGATAACAAGAAAGGCTATTGAGTTTTCTTCAACATTTCTTAGGTGCCATCTATTTACTATGTACAAATATATCAATGTAGGGTACATTTTTTTATTTATTATTTTATTTTTAAAGCCAGGGCTTTAACCAGAACAAGACAGCATCAAGTACGTCGGGAGGAAAAAAAATTCACCATCATCACAGACTGAGATTCTTTACTGTAAGAGCAGTGAGACTTTGGAACTCTCTGCCAAAGGATTTTGTGATGGTTGATTTGTTGAATGATTTAAGAGGAACCTGGATATCTTTCTTGATACAACAGCAACATTTTCCCTTTTTTCATTGCAATAATAAAAGCTGCGCAGATATTGCCGCCTTAAAAAAGGAGAAGTCCAAAAACTTTGACTTCACGGTGAGTCCTAATTCTCTTATCAAAGGAACTGGAACTAGCTGGATGAAAATTAGCATTCTGTACTCACATTATGATGATCAAAGCAACAACTGACCCTGACGTGATTTGAACACACAACCTTCTGATCTCGAGTCAGACGCGCTACCGTTGCGCCACAAGGTCATTTGATGATGATGAATTTATTGACCCTGTTCAGAACCAATGTCTTGTTGACAAAATGCTGAATACCTGCTCATTCTGATTGATTGAAGAAACCGGTTTTCAATTAAACCAATTTTAACCAAACTCCAAAAGCCTAGAAGCTTCGTGCCATCTTGCCGTTAGCGTTAAATGCTTCCAAGTAAATAATGGGACGCTGAGAGTGAGATTTTTATGATCTCATTATGATGATCAAAGCAACAACTGACCCTGACGTGATTTGAACACGCAACCTTCTGATCTGGAGTCAGACGCGCTACCGTTGCGCCACAAGGTCATTTGATGATGAATTTATTGACCCTGTTCAGAACCAATGTCTTGTTGACAAAATGCTGATTACCTGCTCATTCTCATTGATTGAAGAAACCGGTTTTAAATGAAACCAATTTTAACCAAACTCCAAAAGCCTAGAAGCTTCGTGCCATCTTGCCGTTAGCGTTAAATGCTTCCAAGTAAATAATGGGACGCTGAGAGTGAGATTTTTACTCGATAAGGAAATCCTCTGTAAGCATTTTTCTTTCTTTAACTAAATTGGATTTAAGGGCCATGCGATTTTACAAAGAAATTGAGTATAAGTAGAAATCAAAAATACCATTTAAGGTGAAGATGGATAACAAGAAAGGCTATTGAGTTTTCTTCAACATTTCTTAGGTGCCATCTATTTACTATGTACAAATATATCAATGTAGGGTACATTTTTTTATTTATTATTTTATTTTTAAAGCCAGGGCTTTAACCAGAACAAGACAGCATCAAGTACGTCGGGAGGAAAAAAAATTCACCATCATCACAGACTGAGATTCTTTACTGTAAGAGCAGTGAGACTTTGGAACTCTCTGCCAAAGGATTTTGTGATGGTTGATTTGTTGAATGATTTAAGAGGAACCTGGATATCTTTCTTGATACAACAGCAACATTTTCCCTTTTTTCATTGCAATAATAAAAGCTGCGCAGATATTGCCGCCTTAAAAAAGGAGAAGTCCAAAAACTTTGACTTCACGGTGAGTCCTAATTCTCTTATCAAAGGAACTGGAACTAGCTGGATGAAAATTAGCATTCTGTACTCACATTATGATGATCAAAGCAACAACTGACCCTGACGTGATTTGAACACACAACCTTCTGATCTCGAGTCAGACGCGCTACCGTTGCGCCACAAGGTCATTTGATGATGATGAATTTATTGACCCTGTTCAGAACCAATGTCTTGTTGACAAAATGCTGAATACCTGCTCATTCTGATTGATTGAAGAAACCGGTTTTAAATTAAACCAATTTTAACCAAACTCCAAAAGCCTAGAAGCTTCGTGCCATCTTGCCGTTAGCGTTAAATGCTTCCAAGTAAATAATGGGACGCTGAGAGTGAGATTTTTACTCGATAAGGAAATCCTCTGTAAGCATTTTTCTTTCTTTAACTAAATTGGATTTAAGGGCCATGCGATTTTACAAAGAAATTGAGTATAAGTAGAAATCAAAAATACCATTTAAGGTGAAGATGGATAACAAGAAAGGCTATTGAGTTTTCTTCAACATTTCTTAGGTGCCATCTATTTACTATGTACAAATATATCAATGTAGGGTACATTTTTTTATTTATTATTTTATTTTTAAAGCCAGGGCTTTAACCAGAACAAGACAGCATCAAGTACGTCGGGAGGAAAAAAAATTCACCATCATCACAGACTGAGATTCTTTACTGTAAGAGCAGTGAGACTTTGGAACTCTCTGCCAAAGGATTTTGTGATGGTTGATTTGTTGAATGATTTAAGAGGAACCTGGATATCTTTCTTGATACAACAGCAACATTTTCCCTTTTTTCATTGCAATAATAAAAGCTGCGAAGATATTGCCGCTTTAAAAAAGGAGAAGTCCAAAAAGTTTGACTTCAAGGTGAGTCCTAATTCTCTTATCAAAGGAATTGGAACTAGCTGGATGAAAATTAGCATTCTGTACTCACATTATGATGTTCAAAGCAACAACTGACCCAGACGTGATTTGAACACGCAACCTTCTGATCTGGAGTCAGACGCGCTACCGTTGCGCCACAAGGTCATTTGATGATGAATTTATTGACCCTGTTCAGAACCAATGTCTTGTTGACAAAATGCTGATTACCTGCTCATTCTGATTGATTGAAGAAACCGGTTTTCAATTAAACCAATTTTAACCAAACTCCAAAAGCCTAGAAGCTTCGTGCCATCTTGCCGTTAGCGTTAAATGCTTCCAAGTAAATAATGGGACGCTGAGAGTGAGATTTTTACTCGATAAGGAAATCATCTGTAAGCATTTTTCTTTCTTTAACTAAATTGGATTTAAGGGCCATGCGATTTTACAAAGAAATTGAGTATAATTAGAAATCAAAAATACCATTTAAGGTGAAGATGGATAACAAGAAAGGCTATTGAGTTTTCTTCAACATTTCTTAGGTGCCATCTATTTACTATGTACAAATATATCAATGTAGGGTACATTTTTTTATTTATTATTTTATTTTTAAAGCCAGGGCTTTAACCAGAACAAGACAGCATCAAGTACGTCGGGAGGAAAAAAAATTCACCATCATCACAGACTGAGATTCTTTACTGTAAGAGCAGTGAGACTTTGGAAATCTCTGCCAAAGGATTTTGTGATGGTTGATTTGTTGAATGATTTAAGAGGAACCTGGATATCTTTCTTGATACAACAGCAACATTTTCCCTTTTTTCATTGCAATAATAAAAGCTGCGTAGATATTGCCGCCTTAAAAAAGGAGAAGTCCAAAAACTTTGACTTCAAGGTGAGTCCTAATTCTCTTATCAAAGGAACTGGAACTAGCTGGATGAAAAACTAGCATTCTGTACTCTCATTATGATGATCAAAGCAACAACTGACCCTGACGTGATTTGAACACGCAACCTTCTGATCTGGAGTCAGACGCGCTACCGTTGCGCCACAAGGTCTTTTGATGATGAATTTTTTGACCCTGTTCAGAACCAATGTCTTGTTGACAAAATGCTGATTACCTGCTCATTCTCATTGATTGAAGAAACCGGTTTTAAATTAAACCAATTTTAACCAAACTCCAAAAGCCTAGAAGCTTCGTGCCATCTTGCCGTTAGCGTTAAATGCTTCCAAGTAAATAATGGGACGCTGAGAGTGAGATTTTTACTCGATAAGGAAATCCTCTGTAAGCATTTTTCTTTCTTTAACTAAATTGGATTTAAGGGCCATGCGATTTTACAAAGAAATTGAGTATAAGTAGAAATCAAAAATACCATTTAAGGTGAAGATGGATAACAAGAAAGGCTATTGAGTTTTCTTCAACATTTCTTAGGTGCCATCTATTTACTATGTACAAATATATCAATGTAGGGTACATTTTTTTATTTATTATTTTATTTTTAAAGCCAGGGCTTTAACCAGAACAAGACAGCATCAAGTACGTCGGGAGGAAAAAAAATTCACCATCATCACAGACTGAGATTCTTTACTGTAAGAGCAGTGAGACTTTGGAACTCTCTGCCAAAGGATTTTGTGATGGTTGATTTGTTGAATGATTTAAGAGGAACCTGGATATCTTTCTTGATACAACAGCAACATTTTCCCTTTTTTCATTGCAATAATAAAAGCTGCGAAGATATTGCCGCTTTAAAAAAGGAGAAGTCCAAAAAGTTTGACCTCAAGGTGAGTCCTAATTCTCTTATCAAAGGAATTGGAACTACCTGGATGAAAATTAGCATTCTGTACTCACATCATGATGATCAAAGCAACAACTGACCCTGACGTGATTTGAACACGCAACCTTCTGATCTGGAGTCAGACGCGCTACCGTTGCACCACAAGGTCATTTGATGTTGAATTTATTGACCCTGTTCAGAACCAATGTCTTGTTGACAAAATGCTGATTACCTGCTCATTCTGATTGATTGAAGAAACCGGTTTTAAATTAAACCAATTTTAACCAAACTCCAAAAGCCTAGAAGCTTCGTGCCATCTTGCCGTTAGCGTTAAATGCTTCCAAGTAAATAATGGGATGCTGAGAGTGAGATTTTTACTCGATAAGGAAATCATCTGTAAGCATTTTTCTTTCTTTAACTAAATTGGATTTAAGGGCCATGCGATTTTACAAAGAAATTGAGTATGAGTAGAAATCAAAAATACCATTTAAGGTGAAGATGGATAACAAGAAAGGCTATTGAGTTTTCTTCAACATTTCTTAGGTGCCATCTATTTACTATGTACAAATATATCAATGTAGGGTACATTTTTTTATTTATTATTTTATTTTTAAAGCCAGGGCTTTAACCAGAACAAGACAGCATCAAGTACGTCGGGAGGAAAAAAAATTCACCATCATCACAGACTGAGATTCTTTACTGTAAGAGCAGTGAGACTTTGGAACTCTCTGCCAAAGGATTTTGTGATGGTTGATTTGTTGAATGATTTAAGAGGAACCTGGATATCTTTCTTGATACAACAGCAACATTTTCCCTTTTTTCATTGCAATAATAAAAGCTGCGCAGATATTGCCGCCTTAAAAAAGGAGAAGTCCAAAAACTTTGACTTCAAGGTGAGTCCTAATTCTCTTATCAAAGGAACTGGAACTAGCTGGATGAAAATTAGCATTCTGTACTCACATTATGATGATCAAAGCAACAACTGACCCTGACGTGATTTGAACACACAACCTTCTGCTCTCGAGTCAGACGCGCTACCGTTGCGCCACAAGGTCATTTGATGATGAATTTATTGACCCTGTTCAGAACCAATGTCTTGTTGACAAAATGCTGAATACCTGCTCATTCTGATTGATTGAAGAAACCGGTTTTAAATTAAACCAATTTTAACCAAACTCCAAAAGCCTAGAAGCTTCGTGCCATCTTGCCGTTAGCGTTAAATGCTTCCAAGTAAATAATGGGACGCTGAGAGTGAGATTTTTACTCGATAAGGAAATCCTCTGTAAGCATTTTTCTTTCTTTAACTAAATTGGATTTAAGGGCCATGCGATTTTACAAAGAAATTGAGTATAAGTAGAAATCAAAAATGCCATTTAAGGTGAAGATGGATAACAAGAAAGGCTATTGAGTTTTCTTCAACATTTCTTAGGTGCCATCTATTTACTATGTACAAATATATCAATGTAGGGTACATTTTTTTATTTATTATTTTATTTTTAAAGCCAGGGCTTTAACCAGAACAAGACAGCATCAAGTACGTCGGGAGGAAAAAAAATTCACCATCATCACAGACTGAGATTCTTTACTGTAAGAGCAGTGAGACTTTGGAACTCTCTGCCAAAGGATTTTGTGATGGTTGATTTGTTGAATGATTTAAGAGGAACCTGGATATCTTTCTTGATACAACAGCAACATTTTCCCTTTTTTCATTGCAATAATAAAAGCTGCGAAGATATTGCCGCTTTAAAAAAGGAGAAGTCCAAAAAGTTTGACTTCAAGGTGAGTCCTAATTCTCTTATCAAAGGAATTGGAACTACCTGGATGAAAATTAGCATTCTGTACTCACATCATGATGATCAAAGCAACAACTGACCCTGACGTGATTTGAACACGCAACCTTCTGATCTGGAGTCAGACGCGCTACCGTTGCACCACAAGGTCATTTGATGTTGAATTTATTGACCCTGTTCAGAACCAATGTCTTGTTGACAAAATGCTGATTACCTGCTCATTCTGATTGATTGAAGAAACCGGTTTTAAATTAAACCAATTTTAACCAAACTCCAAAAGCCTAGAAGCTTCGTGCCATCTTGCCGTTAGCGTTAAATGCTTCCAAGTAAATAATGGGATGCTGAGAGTGAGATTTTTACTCGATAAGGAAATCATCTGTAAGCATTTTTCTTTCTTTAACTAAATTGGATTTAAGGGCCATGCGATTTTACAAAGAAATTGAGTATGAGTAGAAATCAAAAATACCATTTAAGGTGAAGATGGATAACAAGAAAGGCTATTGAGTTTTCTTCAACATTTCTTAGGTGCCATCTATTTACTATGTACAAATATATCAATGTAGGGTACATTTTTTTATTTATTATTTTATTTTTAAAGCCAGGGCTTTAACCAGAACAAGACAGCATCAAGTACGTCGGGAGGAAAAAAAATTCACCATCATCACAGACTGAGATTCTTTACTGTAAGAGCAGTGAGACTTTGGAACTCTCTGCCAAAGGATTTTGTGATGGTTGATTTGTTGAATGATTTAAGAGGAACCTGGATATCTTTCTTGATACAACAGCAACATTTTCCCTTTTTTCATTGCAATAATAAAAGCTGCGCAGATATTGCCGCCTTAAAAAAGGAGAAGTCCAAAAACTTTGACTTCAAGGTGAGTCCTAATTCTCTTATCAAAGGAACTGGAACTAGCTGGATGAAAATTAGCATTCTGTACTCACATTATGATGATCAAAGCAACAACTGACCCTGACGTGATTTGAACACACAACCTTCTGATCTCGAGTCAGACGCGCTACCGTTGCGCCACAAGGTCATTTGATGATGAATTTATTGACCCTGTTCAGAACCAATGTCTTGTTGACAAAATGCTGAATACCTGCTCATTCTGATTGATTGAAGAAACCGGTTTTAAATTAAACCAATTTTAACCAAACTCCAAAAGCCTAGAAGCTTCGTGCCATCTTGCCGTTAGCGTTAAATGCTTCCAAGTAAATAATGGGACGCTGAGAGTGAGATTTTTACTCGATAAGGAAATCCTCTGTAAGCATTTTTCTTTCTTTAACTAAATTGGATTTAAGGGCCATGCGATTTTACAAAGAAATTGAGTATAAGTAGAAATCAAAAATGCCATTTAAGGTGAAGATGGATAACAAGAAAGGCTATTGAGTTTTCTTCAACATTTCTTAGGTGCCATCTATTTACTATGTACAAATATATCAATGTAGGGTACATTTTTTTATTTATTATTTTATTTTTAAAGCCAGGGCTTTAACCAGAACAAGACAGCATCAAGTACGTCGGGAGGAAAAAAAATTCACCATCATCACAGACTGAGATTCTTTACTGTAAGAGCAGTGAGACTTTGGAACTCTCTGCCAAAGGATTTTGTGATGGTTGATTTGTTGAATGATTTAAGAGGAACCTGGATATCTTTCTTGATACAACAGCAACATTTTCCCTTTTTTCATTGCAATAATAAAAGCTGCGTAGATATTGCCGCCTTAAAAAAGGAGAAGTCCAAAAACTTTGACTTCAAGGTGAGTCCTAATTCTCTTATCAAAGGAACTGGAACTAGCTGGATAAAAACTAGCATTCTCTACTCTCATTATGATGATCAAAGCAACAACTGACCCTGACGTGATTTGAACACGCAACCTTCTGATCTGGAGTCAGACGCGCTACCGTTGCGCCACAAGGTCATTTGATGAAGAATTTATTGACCCTGTTCAGAACCAATGTCTTGTTGACAAAATGCTGATTACCTGCTCATTCTGATTGATTGAAGAAACCGGTTTTAAATTAAACCAATTTTAACCAAACTCCAAAAGCCTAGAAGTTTCGTGCCATCTTGCCGTTAGCGTTAAATGCTTCCAAGTAAATAATGGGACGCTGAGAGTGAGATTTTTACTCGATAAGGAAATCCTCTGTAAGCATTTTTCTTTCTTTAACTAAATTGGATTTAAGGGCCATGCGATTTTACAAAGAAATTGAGTATAAGAAGAAATCAAAAATACCATTTGAGGTGAAGATGGATAACAAGAAAGGCTATTGAGTTTTCTTCAACATTTCTTAGGTGCCATCTATTTACTATGTACAAATATATCAATGTAGGGTACATTTTTTTATTTATTATTTTATTTTTAAAGCCAGGGCTTTAACCAGAACAAGACAGCATCAAGTACGTCGGGAGGAAAAAAAATTCACCATCATCACAGACTGAGATTCTTTACTGTAAGAGCAGTGAGACTTTGGAACTCTCTGCCAAAGGATTTTGTGATGGTTGATTTGTTGAATGATTTAAGAGGAACCTGGATATCTTTCTTGATACAACAGCAACATTTTCCCTTTTTTCATTGCAATAATAAAAGCTGCGTAGATATTGCCGCCTTAAAAAAGGAGAAGTCCAAAAACTTTGACTTCAAGGTGAGTTCTAATTCTCTTATCAAAGGAACTGGAACTAGCATTCTCTACTCTCATTATGATGATCAAAGCAACAACTGACCCTGACGTGATTTGAACACGCAACCTTCTGATCTGGAGTCAGACGCGCTACCGTTGCGCCACAAGGTCATTTGATGATGAATTTATTGACCCTGTTCAGAACCAATGTCTTGTTGACAAAATGCTGATTACCTGCTCATTCTGATTGATTGAAGAAACCGGTTTTAAATTAAACCAATTTTAACCAAACTCCAAAAGCCTAGAAGTTTCGTGCCATCTTGCCGTTAGCGTTAAATGCTTCCAAGTAAATAATGGGACGCTGAGAGTGAGATTTTTACTCGATAAGGAAATCCTCTGTAAGCATTTTTCTTTCTTTAACTAAATTGGATTTAAGGGCCATGCGATTTTACAAAGAAATTGAGTATAAGTAGAAATCAAAAATACCATTTGAGGTGAAGATGGATAACAAGAAAGGCTATTGAGTTTTCTTCAACATTTCTTAGGTGCCATCTATTTACTATGTACAAATATATCAATGTAGGGTACATTTTTTTATTTATTATTTTATTTTTAAAGCCAGGGCTTTAACCAGAACAAGACAGCATCAAGTACGTCGGGAGGAAAAAAAATTCACCATCATCACAGACTGAGATTCTTTACTGTAAGAGCAGTGAGACTTTGGAACTCTCTGCCAAAGGATTTTGTGATGGTTGATTTGTTGAATGATTTAAGAGGAACCTGGATATCTTTCTTGATACAACAGCAACATTTTCCCTTTTTTCATTGCAATAATAAAAGCTGCGTAGATATTGCCGCCTTAAAAAAGGAGAAGTCCAATAACTTTGACTTCAAGGTGAGTCCTAATTCTCTTATCAAAGGAACTGGAACTAGCTGGATAAAAACTAGCATTCTCTACTCTCATTATGATGATCAAAGCAACAACTGACCCTGACGTGATTTGAACACGCAACCTTCTGATCTGGAGTCAGACACGCTACCGTTGCGCCACAAGGTCATTTGATGATGAATTTATTGACCCTGTTCAGAACCAATGTCTTGTTGACAAAATGCTGATTACCTGCTCATTCTGATTGATTGAAGAAACCGGTTTTAAATTAAACCAATTTTAACCAAACTCCAAAAGCCTAGAAGTTTCGTGCCATCTTGCCGTTAGCGTTAAATGCTTCCAAGTAAATAATGGGACGCTGAGAGTGAGATTTTTACTCGATAAGGAAATCCTCTGTAAGCATTTTTCTTTCTTTAACTAAATTGGATTTAAGGGCCATGCGATTTTACAAAGAAATTGAGTATAAGTAGAAATCAAAAATACCATTTGAGGTGAAGATGGATAACAAGAAAGGCTATTGAGTTTTCTTCAACATTTCTTAGGTGCCATCTATTTACTATGTACAAATATATCAATGTAGGGTACATTTTTTTATTTATTATTTTATTTTTAAAGCCAGGGCTTTAACCAGAACAAGACAGCATCAAGTACGTCGGGAGGAAAAAAAATTCACCATCATCACAGACTGAGATTCTTTACTGTAAGAGCAGTGAGACTTTGGAACTCTCTGCCAAAGGATTTTGTGATGGTTGATTTGTTGAATGATTTAAGAGGAACCTGGATATCTTTCTTGATACAACAGCAACATTTTCCCTTTTTTCATTGCAATAATAAAAGCTGCGTAGATATTGCCGCCTTAAAAAAGGAGAAGTCCAAAAACTTTGACTTCAAGGTGAGTTCTAATTCTCTTATCAAAGGAACTGGAACTAGCTGGATAAAAACTAGCATTCTCTACTCTCATTATGATGATCAAAGCAACAACTGACCCTGACGTGATTTGAACACGCAACCTTCTGATCTGGAGTCAGACGCGCTACCGTTGCGCCACAAGGTCATTTGATGATGAATTTATTGACCCTGTTCAGAACCAATGTCTTGTTGACAAAATGCTGATTACCTGCTCATTCTGATTGATTGAAGAAACCGGTTTTAAATTAAACCAATTTTAACCAAACTCCAAAAGCCTAGAAGTTTCGTGCCATCTTGCCGTTAGCGTTAAATGCTTCCAAGTAAATAATGGGACGCTGAGAGTGAGATTTTTACTCGATAAGGAAATCCTCTGTAAGCATTTTTCTTTCTTTAACTAAATTGGATTTAAGGGCCATGCGATTTTACAAAGAAATTGAGTATAAGTAGAAATCAAAAATACCATTTGAGGTGAAGATGGATAACAAGAAAGGCTATTGAGTTTTCTTCAACATTTCTTAGGTGCCATCTATTTACTATGTACAAATATATCAATGTAGGGTACATTTTTTTATTTATTATTTTATTTTTAAAGCCAGGGCTTTAACCAGAACAAGACAGCATCAAGTACGTCGGGAGGAAAAAAAATTCACCATCATCACAGACTGAGATTCTTTACTGTAAGAGCAGTGAGACTTTGGAACTCTCTGCCAAAGGATTTTGTGATGGTTGATTTGTTGAATGATTTAAGAGGAACCTGGATATCTTTCTTGATACAACAGCAACATTTTCCCTTTTTTCATTGCAATAATAAAAGCTGCGTAGATATTGCCGCCTTAAAAAAGGAGAAGTCCAATAACTTTGACTTCAAGGTGAGTCCTAATTCTCTTATCAAAGGAACTGGAACTAGCTGGATAAAAACTAGCATTCTCTACTCTCATTATGATGATCAAAGCAACAACTGACCCTGACGTGATTTGAACACGCAACCTTCTGATCTGGAGTCAGACGCGCTACCGTTGCGCCACAAGGTCATTTGATTGATTGAAGAAACCGGATTTCAATTAAACCAATTTTAACCAAACTCCAAAAGCCTAGAAGCTTCGTGCCATCTTGCCGTTAGCGTTAAATGCTTCCAAGTAAATAATGGGACGCTGAGAGTGAGATTTTTACTCGATAAGGAAATCCTCTGTAAGCATTTTTCTTTCTTTAACTAAATTGGATTTAAGGGCCATGCGATTTTACAAAGAAATTGAGTATAAGAAGAAATCAAAAATACCATTTGAGGTGAAGATGGATAACAAGAAAGGCTATTGAGTTTTCTTCAACATTTCTTAGGTGCCATCTATTTACTATGTACAAATATATCAATGTAGGGTACATTTTTTTATTTATTATTTTATTTTTAAAGCCAGGGCTTTAACCAGAACAAGACAGCATCAAGTACGTCGGGAGGAAAAAAAATTCACCATCATCACAGACTGAGATTCTTTACTGTAAGAGCAGTGAGACTTTGGAACTCTCTGCCAAAGGATTTTGTGATGGTTGATTTGTTGAATGATTTAAGAGGAACCTGGATATCTTTCTTGATACAACAGCAACATTTTCCCTTTTTTCATTGCAATAATAAAAGCTGCGTAGATATTGCCGCCTTAAAAAAGGAGAAGTCCAAAAACTTTGACTTCAAGGTGAGTTCTAATTCTCTTATCAAAGGAACTGGAACTAGCTGGATAAAAACTAGCATTCTCTACTCTCATTATGATGATCAAAGCAACAACTGACCATGACGTGATTTGAACACGCAACCTTCTGATCTGGAGTCAGACGCGCTACCGTTGCGCCACAAGGTCATTTGATGATGAATTTATTGACCCTGTTCAGAACCAATGTCTTGTTGACAAAATGCTGATTACCTGCTCATTCTGATTGATTGAAGAAACCGGTTTTAAATTAAACCAATTTTAACCAAACTCCAAAAGCCTAGAAGTTTCGTGCCATCTTGCCGTTAGCGTTAAATGCTTCCAAGTAAATAATGGGACGCTGAGAGTGAGATTTTTACTCGATAAGGAAATCCTCTGTAAGCATTTTTCTTTCTTTAACTAAATTGGATTTAAGGGCCATGCGATTTTACAAAGAAATTGAGTATAAGTAGAAATCAAAAATACCATTTGAGGTGAAGATGGATAACAAGAAAGGCTATTGAGTTTTCTTCAACATTTCTTAGGTGCCATCTATTTACTATGTACAAATATATCAATGTAGGGTACATTTTTTTATTTATTATTTTATTTTTAAAGCCAGGGCTTTAACCAGAACAAGACAGCATCAAGTACGTCGGGAGGAAAAAAAATTCACCATCATCACAGACTGAGATTCTTTACTGTAAGAGCAGTGAGACTTTGGAACTCTCTGCCAAAGGATTTTGTGATGGTTGATTTGTTGAATGATTTAAGAGGAACCTGGATATCTTTCTTGATACAACAGCAACATTTTCCCTTTTTTCATTGCAATAATAAAAGCTGCGTAGATATTGCCGCCTTAAAAAAGGAGAAGTCCAAAAACTTTGACTTCAAGGTGAGTTCTAATTCTCTTATCAAAGGAACTGGAACTAGCTGGATAAAAACTAGCATTCTCTACTCTCATTATGATGATCAAAGCAACAACTGACCCTGACGTGATTTGAACACGCAACCTTCTGATCTGGAGTCAGACGCGCTACCGTTGCGCCACAAGGTCATTTGATGATGAATTTATTGACCCTGTTCAGAACCAATGTCTTGTTGACAAAATGCTGATTACCTGCTCATTCTGATTGATTGAAGAAACCGGTTTTAAATTAAACCAATTTTAACCAAACTCCAAAAGCCTAGAAGTTTCGTGCCATCTTGCCGTTAGCGTTAAATGCTTCCAAGTAAATAATGGGACGCTGAGAGTGAGATTTTTACTCGATAAGGAAATCCTCTGTAAGCATTTTTCTTTCTTTAACTAAATTGGATTTAAGGGCCATGCGATTTTACAAAGAAATTGAGTATAAGTAGAAATCAAAAATACCATTTGAGGTGAAGATGGATAACAAGAAAGGCTATTGAGTTTTCTTCAACATTTCTTAGGTGCCATCTATTTACTATGTACAAATATATCAATGTAGGGTACATTTTTTTATTTATTATTTTATTTTTAAAGCCAGGGCTTTAACCAGAACAAGACAGCATCAAGTACGTCGGGAGGAAAAAAAATTCACCATCATCACAGACTGAGATTCTTTACTGTAAGAGCAGTGAGACTTTGGAACTCTCTGCCAAAGGATTTTGTGATGGTTGATTTGTTGAATGATTTAAGAGGAACCTGGATATCTTTCTTGATACGTGAAAACCCGTTCCCATCAGGACGCAGACGGGTCAAAGAATGCTGCAGAAGGAGTGTGCATTAAATAGTGATAGCCCCTCCCACTAGTCTTGAGGGGAGTGGCGAACTAAGTGCTCAAAGGTGTGCGATAAATGTGTGTCAGTGTAGTGCACGTATTAGTTGTTATTTTGGCCAAAATACGCAAAGCTCGCAACCCAACGTCAAGGGTCCCCAGTGCCTTGCGAGTCTTATATGCTGGGAGGGCATGATGTGCTGGCGTTTGGTTTGGAATGCAGAGCAGCCCGCTTTAGCTAACACTAGCGGCGTTACAAATAGGCTGTTATTCGGCAAGATACGCCATGCCTGACGACCAGCACATTATCCCTCCACGTATTACACATAGTACTGACACCACATGTACTGTTCACAGCACTGACCCCTATTCATCACATTTATTTATTTATTTTTATTACATTATTACACAGTTCTGACACTTTCATTCATACATATTTATTTTTTACCATCCATTCACACCCTAGCACTACACTGACACACATTTATCGCACACCTTTGAGCACTTAGTTCGCCACTCCCCTCAAGACTAGTGGGAGGGGCTATCACTATTTAATGCACACTCCTTCTGCAGCATTCTTTGACCCGTCTGCGTCCTGATGGGAACGGGTTTTCACCCACCCACCTACCTAGTGAGTATGGCCTTTTTTTTGTGGTTTTGATGATATTTATGTCCCATTTTTTCTGTTTGTGTTTTTAAATTAGGAACGAAAAGTTCTGGTTAGGGACTCGCAAGGCACTGGGGACCCTTGACGTTGGGTTGCGAGCTTTGCGTATTTTGGCCAAAATAACAACTAATACCCCATGTTTCATGGATATTTCTTACTACGTATACTACACTTTTTTTCAGGACGCAGCCGGGTCTTATATGCTGGGAGGGCATGATGTGCTGGCGTTTGGTTTGGAATGCAGAGCAGCCCGCTTTAGCTAACACTAGCGGCGTTACAAATAGGCTGTTATTCGGCAAGATACGCCATGCCTGACGACCAGCACATTATCCCTCCACGTATTACACATAGTACTGACACCACATGTACTGTTCACAGCACTGACCCCTATTCATCACATTTATTTATTTATTTTTATTACATTATTACACAGTTCTGACACTTTCATTCATACATATTTATTTTTTACCATCCATTCACACCCTAGCACTACACTGACACACATTTATCGCACACCTTTGAGCACTTAGTTCGCCACTCCCCTCAAGACTAGTGGGAGGGGCTATCACTATTTAATGCACACTCCTTCTGCAGCATTCTTTGACCCGTCTGCGTCCTGATGGGAACGGGTTTTCACCCACCCACCTACCTAGTGAGTATGGCCTTTTTTTTGTGGTTTTGATGATATTTATGTCCCATTTTTTCTGTTTGTGTTTTTAAATTAGGAACGAAAAGTTCTGGTTAGGGACTCGCAAGGCACTGGGGACCCTTGACGTTGGGTTGCGAGCTTTGCGTATTTTGGCCAAAATAACAACTAATACCCCATGTTTCATGGATATTTCTTACTACGTATACTACACTTTTTTTCAGGACGCAGCCGGGTCTTATATGCTGGGAGGGCATGATGTGCTGGCGTTTGGTTTGGAATGCAGAGCAGCCCGCTTTAGCTAACACTAGCGGCGTTACAAATAGGCTGTTATTCGGCAAGATACGCCATGCCTGACGACCAGCACATTATCCCTCCACGTATTACACATAGTACTGACACCACATGTACTGTTCACAGCACTGACCCCTATTCATCACATTTATTTATTTATTTTTATTACATTATTACACAGTTCTGACACTTTCATTCATACATATTTATTTTTTACCATCCATTCACACCCTAGCACTACACTGACACACATTTATCGCACACCTTTGAGCACTTAGTTCGCCACTCCCCTCAAGACTAGTGGGAGGGGCTATCACTATTTAATGCACACTCCTTCTGCAGCATTCTTTGACCCGTCTGCGTCCTGATGGGAACGGGTTTTCACCCACCCACCTACCTAGTGAGTATGGCCTTTTTTTTGTGGTTTTGATGATATTTATGTCCCATTTTTTCTGTTTGTGTTTTTAAATTAGGAACGAAAAGTTCTGGTTAGGGACTCGCAAGGCACTGGGGACCCTTGACGTTGGGTTGCGAGCTTTGCGTATTTTGGCCAAAATAACAACTAATACCCCATGTTTCATGGATATTTCTTACTACGTATACTACACTTTTTTTCAGGACGCAGCCGGGTCTTATATGCTGGGAGGGCATGATGTGCTGGCGTTTGGTTTGGAATGCAGAGCAGCCCGCTTTAGCTAACACTAGCGGCGTTACAAATAGGCTGTTATTCGGCAAGATACGCCATGCCTGACGACCAGCACATTATCCCTCCACGTATTACACATAGTACTGATACCACATGTACTGTTCACAGCACTGACCCCTATTCATCACATTTATTTATTTATTTTTATTACATTATTACACAGTTCTGACACTTTCATTCATACATATTTATTTTTTACCATCCATTCACACCCTAGCACTACACTGACACACATTTATCGCACACCTTTGAGCACTTAGTTCGCCACTCCCCTCAAGACTAGTGGGAGGGGCTATCACTATTTAATGCACACTCCTTCTGCAGCATTCTTTGACCCGTCTGCGTCCTGATGGGAACGGGTTTTCACCCACCCACCTACCTAGTGAGTATGGCCTTTTTTTTTGTGGTTTTGATGATATTTATGTCCCATTTTTTCTGTTTGTATCTTTCTTGATACAACAGCAACATTTTCCCTTTTTTCATTGCAATAATAAAAGCTGCGTAGATATTGCCGCCTTAAAAAAGGAGAAGTCCAATAACTTTGACTTCAAGGTGAGTCCTAATTTTCTTATCAAAGGAACTGGAACTAGCTGGATAAAAACTAGCATTCTCTACTCTCATTATGATGATCAAAGCAACAACTGACCCTGACGTGATTTGAACACGCAACCTTCTGATCTGGAGTCAGACGCGCTACCGTTGCGCCACAAGGTCATTTGATTGATTGAAGAAACCGGATTTCAATTAAACCAATTTTAACCAAACTCCAAAAGCCTAGAAGCTTCGTGCCATCTTGCCGTTAGCGTTAAATGCTTCCAAGTAAATAATGGGACGCTGAGAGTGAGATTTTTACTCGATAAGGAAATCCTCTGTAAGCATTTTTCTTTCTTTAACTAAATTGGATTTAAGGGCCATGCAATTTTACAAAGAAATTGAGTATAAGTAGAAATCAAAAATACCATTTGAGGTGAAGATGGATAACAAGAAAGGCTATTGAGTTTTCTTCAACATTTCTTAGGTGCCATCTATTTACTATGTACAAATATATCAATGTAGGGTACATTTTTTTATTTATTATTTTATTTTTAAAGCCAGGGCTTTAACCAGAACAAGACAGCATCAAGTACGTCGGGAGGAAAAAAAATTCACCATCATCACAGACTGAGATTCTTTACTGTAAGAGCAGTGAGACTTTGGAACTCTCTGCCAAAGGATTTTGTGATGGTTGATTTGTTGAATGATTTAAGAGGAACCTGGATATCTTTCTTGATACAACAGCAACATTTTCCCTTTTTTCATTGCAATAATAAAAGCTGCGAAGATATTGCCGCTTTAAAAAAGGAGAAGTCCAAAGAGTTTGACTTCAAGGTGAGTCCTAATTCTCTTATCAAAGGAATTGGAACTAGCTGGATGAAAATTAGCATTCTGTACTCACATTATGATGATCAAAGCAACAACTGACCCAGACGTGATTTGAACACGCAACCTTCTGATCTGGAGTCAGACGCGCTACCGTTGCGCCACAAGGTCATTTGATGATGAATTTATTGACCCTGTTCAGAACCAATGTCTTGTTGACAAAATGCTGATTACCTGCTCATTCTGATTGATTGAAGACACCGGTTTTAAATTAAACCAATTTTAACCAAACTCCAAAAGCCTAGAAGCTTCGTGCCATCTTGCCGTTAGCGTTAAATGCTTCCAAGTAAATAATGGGACGCTGAGAGTGAGATTTTTACTCGATAAGGAAATCCTCTGTAAGCATTTTTCTTTCTTTAACTAAATTGGATTTAAGGGCCATGCAATTTTACAAAGAAATTGAGTATAAGTAGAAATCAAAAATACCATTTGAGGTGAAGATGGATAACAAGAAAGGCTATTGAGTTTTCTTCAACATTTCTTAGGTGCCATCTATTTACTATGTACAAATATATCAATGTAGGGTACATTTTTTTTATTTATTATTTTATTTTTAAAGCCAGGGCTTTAACCAGAACAAGACAGCATCAAGTACGTCGGGAGGAAAAAAAATTCACCATCATCACAGACTGAGATTCTTTACTGTAAGAGCAGTGAGACTTTGGAACTCTCTGCCAAAGGATTTTGTGATGGTTGATTTGTTGAATGATTTAAGAGGAACCTGGATATCTTTCTTGATACAACAGCAACATTTTCCCTTTTTTCATTGCAATAATAAAAGCTGCGAAGATATTGCCGCTTTAAAAAAGGAGAAGTCCAAAGAGTTTGACTTCAAGGTGAGTCCTAATTCTCTTATCAAAGGAATTGGAACTAGCTGGATGAAAATTAGCATTCTGTACTCACATTATGATGATCAAAGCAACAACTGACCCAGACGTGATTTGAACACGCAACCTTCTGATCTGGAGTCAGACGCGCTACCGTTGCGCCACAAGGTCATTTGATGATGAATTTATTGACCCTGTTCAGAACCAATGTCTTGTTGACAAAATGCTGATTACCTGCTCATTCTGATTGATTGAAGAAACCGGTTTTCAATTAAACCAATTTTAACCAAACTCCAAAAGCCTAGAAGCTTCGTGCCATCTTGCCGTTAGCGTTAAATGCTTCCAAGTAAATAATGGGATGCTGAGAGTGAGATTTTTACTCGATAAGGAAATCATCTGTAAGCATTTTTCTTTCTTTAACTAAATTGGATTTAAGGGCCATGCGATTTTACAAAGAAATTGAGTATAAGTAGAAATCAAAAATACCATTTAAGGTGAAGATGGATAACAAGAAAGGCTATTGAGTTTTCTTCAACATTTCTTAG
This sequence comes from Rhinoderma darwinii, assembly GCF_050947455.1. Taxonomy (NCBI): domain Eukaryota; kingdom Metazoa; phylum Chordata; class Amphibia; order Anura; family Rhinodermatidae; genus Rhinoderma; species Rhinoderma darwinii. The sequence goes on from NC_134689.1 coordinate 411,065,007, forward strand.
GTGCCATCTATTTACTATGTACAAATATATCAATGTAGGGTACATTTTTGTATTTATTATTTTATTTTTAAAGCCAGGGCTTTAACCAGAACAAGACAGCATCAAGTACGTCGGGAGGAAAAAAAATTCACCATCATCACAGACTGAGATTCTTTACTGTAAGAGCAGTGAGACTTTGGAACTCTCTGCCAAAGGATTTTGTGATGGTTGATTTGTTGAATGATTTAAGAGGAACCTGGATATCTTTCTTGATACAACAGCAACATTTTCCCTTTTTTCATTGCAATAATAAAAGCTGCGTAGATATTGCCGCCTTAAAAAAGGAGAAGTCCAAAAACTTTGACTTCAAGGTGAGTCCTAATTCTCTTATCAAAGGAACTGGAACTAGCTGGATGAAAATTAGCATTCTGTACTCACATTATGATGATCAAAGCAACAACTGACCCTGACGTGATTTGAACACGCAACCTTCTGATCTGGAGTCAGACGCGCTACCGTTGCGCCACAAGGTCATTTGATGATGAATTTATTGACCCTGTTCAGAACCAATGTCTTGTTGACAAAATGCTGAATACCTGCTCATTCTGATTGATTGAAGAAACCGGTTTTAAATTAAACCAATTTTAACCAAACTCCAAAAGCCTAGAAGCTTCGTGCCATCTTGCCGTTAGCGTTAAATGCTTCCAAGTAAATAATGGGACGCTGAGAGTGAGATTTTTACTCGATAAGGAAATCCTCTGTAAGCATTTTTCTTTCTTTAACTAAATTGGATTTAAGGGCCATGCGATTTTACAAAGAAATTGAGTATAAGTAGAAATCAAAAATACCATTTAAGGTGAAGATGGATAACAAGAAAGGCTATTGAGTTTTCTTCAACATTTCTTAGGTGCCATCTATTTACTATGTACAAATATATCAATGTAGGGTACATTTTTTTATTTATTATTTTATTTTTAAAGCCAGGGCTTTAACCAGAACAAGACAGCATCAAGTACATCGGGAGGAAAAAAAATTCACCATCATCACAGACTGAGATTCTTTACTGTAAGAGCAGTGAGACTTTGGAACTCTCTGCCAAAGGATTTTGTGATGGTTGATTTGTTGAATGATTTAAGAGGAACCTGGATATCTTTCTTGATACAACAGCAACATTTTCCCTTTTTTCATTGCAATAATAAAAGCTGCGAAGATATTGCCGCTTTAAAAAAGGAGAAGTCCAAAAAGTTTGACTTCAAGGTGAGTCCTAATTCTCTTATCAAAAGAATTGGAACTAGCTGGATGAAAATTAGCATTCTGTACTCACATTATGATGATCAAAGCAACAACTGACCCAGACGTGATTTGAACACGCAACCTTCTGATCTGGAGTCAGACGCGCTACCGTTGCGCCACAAGGTCATTTGATGATGAATTTATTGACCCTGTTCAGAACCAATGTCTTGTTGACAAAATGCTGATTACCTGCTCATTCTGATTGATTGAAGAAACCGGTTTTCAATTAAACCAATTTTAACCAAACTCCAAAAGCCTAGAAGCTTCGTGCCATCTTGCCGTTAGCGTTAAATGCTTCCAAGTAAATAATGGGATGCTGAGAGTGAGATTTTTACTCGATAAGGAAATCCTCTGTAAGCATTTTTCTTTCTTTAACTAAATTGGATTTAAGGGCCATGCGATTTTACAAAGAAATTGAGTATAAGTAGAAATCAAAAATACCATTTAAGGTGAAGATGGATAACAAGAAAGGCTATTGAGTTTTCTTCAACATTTCTTAGGTGCCATCTATTTACTATGTACAAATATATCAATGTAGGGTACATTTTTTTATTTATTATTTTATTTTTAAAGCCAGGGCTTTAACCAGAACAAGACAGCATCAAGTACGTCGGGAGGAAAAAAAATTCACCATCATCACAGACTGAGATTCTTTACTGTAAGAGCAGTGAGACTTTGGAACTCTCTGCCAAAGGATTTTGTGATGGTTGATTTGTTGAATGATTTAAGAGGAACCTGGATATCTTTCTTGATACAACAGCAACATTTTCCCTTTTTTCATTGCAATAATAAAAGCTGCGAAGATATTGCCGCTTTAAAAAAGGAGAAGTCCAAAAAGTTTGACTTCAAGGTGAGTCCTAATTCTCTTATCAAAAGAATTGGAACTAGCTGGATGAAAATTAGCATTCTGTACTCACATTATGATGATCAAAGCAACAACTGACCCAGACGTGATTTGAACACGCAACCTTCTGATCTGGAGTCAGACGCGCTACCGTTGCGCCACAAGGTCATTTGATGATGAATTTATTGACCCTGTTCAGAACCAATGTCTTGTTGACAAAATGCTGATTACCTGCTCATTCTGATTGATTGAAGAAACCGGTTTTCAATTAAACCAATTTTAACCAAACTCCAAAAGCCTAGAAGCTTCGTGCCATCTTGCCGTTAGCGTTAAATGCTTCCAAGTAAATAATGGGATGCTGAGAGTGAGATTTTTACTCGATAAGGAAATCATCTGTAAGCATTTTTCTTTCTTTAACTAAATTGGATTTAAGGGCCATGCGATTTTACAAAGAAATTGAGTATAAGTAGAAATCAAAAATACCATTTAAGGTGAAGATGGATAACAAGAAAGGCTATTGAGTTTTCTTCAACATTTCTTAGGTGCCATCTATTTACTATGTACAAATATATCAATGTAGGGTACATTTTTTTATTTATTATTTTATTTTTAAAGCCAGGGCTTTAACCAGAACAAGACAGCATCAAGTACGTCGGGAGGAAAAAAAATTCACCATCATCACAGACTGAGATTCTTTACTGTAAGAGCAGTGAGACTTTGGAACTCTCTGCAAAAGGATTTTGTGATGGTTGATTTGTTGAATGATTTAAGAGGAACCTGGATATCTTTCTTGATACAACAGCAACATTTTCCCTTTTTTCATTGCAATAATAAAAGCTGCGAAGATATTGCCGCTTTAAAAAAGGAGAAGTCCAAAAAGTTTGACTTCAAGGTGAGTCCTAATTCTCTTATCAAAGGAATTGGAACTAGCTGGATGAAAATTAGCATTCTGTACTCACATTATGATGATCAAAGCAACAACTGACCCAGACGTGATTTGAACACGCAACCTTCTGATCTGGAGTCAGACGCGCTACCGTTGCGCCACAAGGTCATTTGATGATGAATTTATTGACCCTGTTCAGAACCAATGTCTTGTTGACAAAATGCTGATTACCTGCTCATTCTGATTGATTGAAGAAATGGGTTTTAAATTAAACCAATTTTAACCAAACTCCAAAAGCCTAGAAGCTTCGTGCCATCTTGCCGTTAGCGTTAAATGCTTCCAAGTAAATAATGGGACGCTGAGAGTGAGATTTTTACTCGATAAGGAAATCCTCTGTAAGCATTTTTCTTTCTTTAACTAAATTGGATTTAAGGGCCATGCGATTTTACAAAGAAATTGAGTATAAGTAGAAATCAAAAATACCATTTAAGGTGAAGATGGATAACAAGAAAGGCTATTGAGTTTTCTTCAACATTTCTTAGGTGCCATCTATTTACTATGTACAAATATATCAATGTAGGGTACATTTTTTTATTTATTATTTTATTTTTAAAGCCAGGGCTTTAACCAGAACAAGACAGCATCAAGTACGTCGGGAGGAAAAAAAATTCACCATCATCACAGACTGAGATTCTTTACTGTAAGAGCAGTGAGACTTTGGAACTCTCTGCCAAAGGATTTTGTGATGGTTGATTTGTTGAATGATTTAAGAGGAACCTGGATATCTTTCTTGATACAACAGCAACATTTTCCCTTTTTTCATTGCAATAATAAAAGCTGCGTAGATATTGCCGCCTTAAAAAAGGAGAAGTCCAAAAACTTTGACTTCAAGGTGAGTCCTAATTCTCTCATCAAAGGAACTGGAACTAGCTGGATGAAAATTTGCATTCTGTACTCACATTATGATGATCAAAGCAACAACTGACCCTGACGTGATTTGAACACGCAACCTTCTGATCTGGAGTCAGACGCGCTACCGTTGCGCCACAAGGTCATTTGATGATGAATTTATTGACCCTGTTCAGAACCAATGTCTTGTTGACAAAATGCTGAATACCTGCTCATTCTGATTGATTGAAGAAACCGGTTTTAAATTAAACCAATTTTAACCAAACTCCAAAAGCCTGGAAGCTTCGTGCCATCTTGCCGTTAGCGTTAAATGCTTCCAAGTAAATAATGGGACGCTGAGAGTGAGATTTTTACTCGATAAGGAAATCCTCTGTAAGCATTTTTCTTTCTTTAACTAAATTGGATTTAAGGGCCATGCGATTTTACAAAGAAATTGAGTATAAGTAGAAATCAAAAATACCATTTAAGGTGAAGATGGATAACAAGAAAGGCTATTGAGTTTTCTTCAACATTTCTTAGGTGCCATCTATTTACTATGTACAAATATATCAATGTAGGGTACATTTTTTTATTTATTATTTTATTTTTAAAGCCAGGGCTTTAACCAGAACAAGACAGCATCAAGTACGTCGGGAGGAAAAAAAATTCACCATCATCACAGACTGAGATTCTTTACTGTAAGAGCAGTGAGACTTTGGAACTCTCTGCCAAAGGATTTTGTGATGGTTGATTTGTTGAATGATTTAAGAGGAACCTGGATATCTTTCTTGATACAACAGCAACATTTTCCCTTTTTTCATTGCAATAATAAAAGCTGCGAAGATATTGCCGCTTTAAAAAAGGAGAAGTCCAAAAAGTTTGACTTCAAGGTGAGTCCTAATTCTCTTATCAAAAGAATTGGAACTAGCTGGATGAAAATTAGCATTCTGTACTCACATTATGATGATCAAAGCAACAACTGACCCAGACGTGATTTGAACACGCAACCTTCTGATCTGGAGTCAGACGCGCTACCGTTGCTCCACAAGGTCATTTGATGATGAATTTATTGACCCTGTTCAGAACCAATGTCTTGTTGACAAAATGCTGATTACCTGCTCATTCTGATTGATTGAAGAAACCGGTTTTCAATTAAACCAATTTTAACCAAACTCCAAAAGCCTAGAAGCTTCGTGCCATCTTGCCGTTAGCGTTAAATGCTTCCAAGTAAATAATGGGATGCTGAGAGTGAGATTTTTACTCGATAAGGAAATCATCTGTAAGCATTTTTCTTTCTTTAACTAAATTGGATTTAAGGGCCATGCGATTTTACAAAGAAATTGAGTATAAGTAGAAATCAAAAATACCATTTAAGGTGAAGATGGATAACAAGAAAGGCTATTGAGTTTTCTTCAACATTTCTTAGGTGCCATCTATTTACTATGTACAAATATATCAATGTAGGGTACATTTTTTTATTTATTATTTTATTTTTAAAGCCAGGGCTTTAACCAGAACAAGACAGCATCAAGTACGTCGGGAGGAAAAAAAATTCACCATCATCACAGACTGAGATTCTTTACTGTAAGAGCAGTGAGACTTTGGAACTCTCTGCCAAAGGATTTTGTGATGGTTGATTTGTTGAATGATTTAAGAGGAACCTGGATATCTTTCTTGATACAACAGCAACACTTTCCCTTTTTTCATTGCAATAATAAAAGCTGCGTAGATATTGCCGCCTTAAAAAAGGAGAAGTCCAAAAACTTTGACTTCAAAGTGAGTCCTAATTCTCTTATCAAAGGAATTGGAACTAGCTGGATGAAAATTAGCATTCTGTACTCACATTATGATGATCAAAGCAACAACTGACCCTGACGTGATTTGAACACGCAACCTTCTGATCTGGAGTCAGACGCGCTACCGTTGCGCCACAAGGTCATTTGATGATGAATTTATTGACCCTGTTCAGAACCAATGTCTTGTTGACAAAATGCTGATTACCTGCTCATTCTGATTGATTGAAGAAACCGGTTTTAAATTAAACCAATTTTAACCAAACTCCAAAAGCCTAGAAGCTTCGTGCCATCTTGCCGTTAGCGTTAAATGCTTCCAAGTAAATAATGGGACGCTGAGAGTGAGATTTTTACTCGATAAGGAAATCCTCTGTAAGCATTTTTCTTTCTTTAACTAAATTGGATTTAAGGGCCATGCGATTTTACAAAGAAATTGAGTATAAGTAGAAATCAAAAATACCATTTAAGGTGAAGATGGATAACAAGAAAGGCTATTGAGTTTTCTTCAACATTTCTTAGGTGCCATCTATTTACTATGTACAAATATATCAATGTAGGGTACATTTTTTTATTTATTATTTTACTTTTAAAGCCAGGGCTTTAACCAGAACAAGACAGCATCAAGTACGTCGGGAGGAAAAAAAATTCACCATCATCACAGACTGAGATTCTTTACTGTAAGAGCAGTGAGACTTTGGAACTCTCTGCCAAAGGATTTTGTGATGGTTGATTTGTTGAATGATTTAAGAGGAACCTGGATATCTTTCTTGATACAACAGCAACATTTTCCCTTTTTTCATTGCAATAATAAAAGCTGCGAAAATATTGCCGCTTTAAAAAAGGAGAAGTCCAAAAAGTTTGACTTCAAGGTGAGTCCTAATTCTCTTATCAAAGGAACTGGAACTAGCTGGATGAAAAACTAGCATTCTGTACTCTCATTATGATGATCAAAGCAACAACTGACCCTGACGTGATTTGAACACGCAACCTTCTGATCTGGAGTCAGACGCGCTACCGTTGCACCACAAGGTCATTTGATGTTGAATTTATTGACCCTGTTCAGAACCAATGTCTTGTTGACAAAATGCTGATTACCTGCTCATTCTGATTGATTGAAGAAACCGGTTTTAAATTAAACCAATTTTAACCAAACTCCAAAAGCCTAGAAGCTTCGTGCCATCTTGCCGTTAGCGTTAAATGCTTCCAAGTAAATAATGGGACGCTGAGAGTGAGATTTTTACTCGATAAGGAAATCCTCTGTAAGCATTTTTCTTTCTTTAACTAAATTGGATTTAAGGGCCATGCGATTTTACAAAGAAATTGAGTATAAGTAGAAATCAAAAATACCATTTAAGGTGAAGATGGATAACAAGAAAGGCTATTGAGTTTTCTTCAACATTTCTTAGGTGCCATCTATTTACTATGTACAAATATATCAATGTAGGGTACATTTTTTTATTTATTATTTTATTTTTAAAGCCAGGGCTTTAACCAGAACAAGACAGCATCAAGTACGTCGGGAGGAAAAAAAATTCACCATCATCACAGACTGAGATTCTTTACTGTAAGAGCAGTGAGACTTTGGAACTCTCTGCCAAAGGATTTTGTGATGGTTGATTTGTTGAATGATTTAAGAGGAACCTGGATATCTTTCTTGATACAACAGCAACATTTTCCCTTTTTTCATTGCAATAATAAAAGCTGCGAAAATATTGCCGCTTTAAAAAAGGAGAAGTCCAAAAAGTTTGACTTCAAGGTGAGTCCTAATTCTCTTATCAAAGGAACTGGAACTAGCTGGATGAAAAACTAGCATTCTGTACTCTCATTATGATGATCAAAGCAACAACTGACCCTGACGTGATTTGAACACGCAACCTTCTGATCTGGAGTCAGACGCGCTACCGTTGCGCCACAAGGTCATTTGATGATGAATTTATTGACCCTGTTCAGAACCAATGTCTTGTTGACAAAATGCTGATTACCTGCTCATTCTGATTGATTGAAGAAACCGGTTTTAAATTAAACCAATTTTAACCAAACTCCAAAAGCCTAGAAGCTTCGTGCCATCTTGCCGTTAGCGTTAAATGCTTCCAAGTAAATAATGGGACGCTGAGAGTGAGATTTTTACTCGATAAGGAAATCCTCTGTAAGCATTTTTCTTTCTTTAACTAAATTGGATTTAAGGGCCATGCGATTTTACAAAGAAATTGAGTATAAGTAGAAATCAAAAATACCATTTAAGGTGAAGATGGATAACAAGAAAGGCTATTGAGTTTTCTTCAACATTTCTTAGGTGCCATCTATTTACTATGTACAAATATATCAATGTAGGGTACATTTTTTTATTTATTATTTTATTTTTAAAGCCAGGGCTTTAACCAGAACAAGACAGCATCAAGTACGTCGGGAGGAAAAAAAATTCACCATCATCACAGACTGAGATTCTTTACTGTAAGAGCAGTGAGACTTTGGAACTCTCTGCCAAAGGATTTTGTGATGGTTGATTTGTTGAATGATTTAAGAGGAACCTGGATATCTTTCTTGATACAACAGCAACATTTTCCCTTTTTTCATTGCAATAATAAAAGCTGCGTAGATATTGCCGCCTTAAAAAAGGAGAAGTCCAAAAACTTTGACTTCAAGGTGAGTCCTAATTCTCTTATCAAAGGAATTGGAACTAGCTGGATGAAAATTAGCATTCTGTACTCACATTATGATGATCAAAGCAACAACTGACCCTGACGTGATTTGAACACGCAACCTTCTGATCTGGAGTCAGACGCGCTACCGTTGCGCCACAAGGTCATTTGATGATGAATTTATTGACCCTGTTCAGAACCAATGTCTTGTTGACAAAATGCTGATTACCTGCTCATTCTGATTGATTGAAGAAACCGGTTTTAAATTAAACCAATTTTAACCAAACTCCAAAAGCCTAGAAGCTTCGTGCCATCTTGCCGTTAGCGTTAAATGCTTCCAAGTAAATAATGGGACGCTGAGAGTGAGATTTTTACTCGATAAGGAAATCCTCTGTAAGCATTTTTCTTTCTTTAACTAAATTGGATTTAAGGGCCATGCGATTTTACAAAGAAATTGAGTATAAGTAGAAATCAAAAATACCATTTAAGGTGAAGATGGATAACAAGAAAGGCTATTGAGTTTTCTTCAACATTTCTTAGGTGCCATCTATTTACTATGTACAAATATATCAATGTAGGGTACATTTTTTTATTTATTATTTTATTTTTAAAGCCAGGGCTTTAACCAGAACAAGACAGCATCAAGTACGTCGGGAGGAAAAAAAATTCACCATCATCACAGACTGAGATTCTTTACTGTAAGAGCAGTGAGACTTTGGAACTCTCTGCCAAAGGATTTTGTGATGGTTGATTTGTTGAATGATTTAAGAGGAACCTGGATATCTTTCTTGATACAACAGCAACATTTTCCCTTTTTTCATTGCAATAATAAAAGCTGCGAAAATATTGCCGCTTTAAAAAAGGAGAAGTCCAAAAAGTTTGACTTCAAGGTGAGTCCTAATTCTCTTATCAAAGGAACTGGAACTAGCTGGATGAAAAACTAGCATTCTGTACTCTCATTATGATGATCAAAGCAACAACTGACCCTGACGTGATTTGAACACGCAACCTTCTGATCTGGAGTCAGACGCGCTACCGTTGCGCCACAAGGTCATTTGATGATGAATTTATTGACCCTGTTCAGAACCAATGTCTTGTTGACAAAATGCTGATTACCTGCTCATTCTGATTGATTGAAGAAACCGGTTTTAAATTAAACCAATTTTAACCAAACTCCAAAAGCCTAGAAGCTTCGTGCCATCTTGCCGTTAGCGTTAAATGCTTCCAAGTAAATAATGGGACGCTGAGAGTGAGATTTTTACTCGATAAGGAAATCCTCTGTAAGCATTTTTCTTTCTTTAACTAAATTGGATTTAAGGGCCATGCGATTTTACAAAGAAATTGAGTATAAGTAGAAATCAAAAATACCATTTAAGGTGAAGATGGATAACAAGAAAGGCTATTGAGTTTTCTTCAACATTTCTTAGGTGCCATCTATTTACTATGTACAAATATATCAATGTAGGGTACATTTTTTTATTTATTATTTTATTTTTAAAGCCAGGGCTTTAACCAGAACAAGACAGCATCAAGTACGTCGGGAGGAAAAAAAATTCACCATCATCACAGACTGAGATTCTTTACTGTAAGAGCAGTGAGACTTTGGAACTCTCTGCCAAAGGATTTTGTGATGGTTGATTTGTTGAATGATTTAAGAGGAACCTGGATATCTTTCTTGATACAACAGCAACATTTTCCCTTTTTTCATTGCAATAATAAAAGCTGCGAAGATATTGCCGCTTTAAAAAAGGAGAAGTCCAAAAAGTTTGACTTCAAGGTGAGTCCTAATTCTCTTATCAAAGGAACTGGAACTAGCTGGATGAAAAACTAGCATTCTCTACTCTCATTATGATGATCAAAGCAACAACTGACTCTGACGTGATTTGAACACGCAACCTTCTGATCTGGAGTCAGACGCGCTACCGTTGCGCCACATGGTCATTTGATGATGAATTTATTGACCCTGTTCAGAACCAATGTCTTGTTGACAAAATGCTGATTACCTGCTCATTCTGATTGATTGAAGAAACCGGTTTTAAATTAAACCAATTTTAACCAAACTCCAAAAGCCTAGAAGCTTCGTGCCATCTTGCCGTTAGCGTTAAATGCTTCCAAGTAAATAATGGGACGCTGAGAGTGAGATTTTTACTCGATAAGGAAATCCTCTGTAAGCATTTTTCTTTCTTTAACTAAATTGGATTTAAGGGCCATGCGATTTTACAAAGAAATTGAGTATAAGTAGAAATCAAAAATACCATTTAAGGTGAAGATGGATAACAAGAAAGGCTATTGAGTTTTCTTCAACATTTCTTAGGTGCCATCTATTTACTATGTACAAATATATCAATGTAGGGTACATTTTTTTATTTATTATTTTATTTTTAAAGCCAGGGCTTTAACCAGAACAAGACAGCATCAAGTACGTCGGGAGGAAAAAAAATTCACCATCATCACAGACTGAGATTCTTTACTGTAAGAGCAGTGAGACTTTGGAACTCTCTGCCAAAGGATTTTGTGATGGTTGATTTGTTGAATGATTTAAGAGGAACCTGGATATCTTTCTTGATACAACAGCAACATTTTCCCTTTTTTCATTGCAATAATAAAAGCTGCGAAGATATTGCCGCTTTAAAAAAGGAGAAGTCCAAAAAGTTTGACTTCAAGGTGAGTCCTAATTCTCTTATCAAAGGAATTGGAACTAGCTGGATGAAAATTAGCATTCTGTACTCACATTATGATGATCAAAGAAACAACTGACCCAGACGTGATTTGAACACGCAACCTTCTGATCTGGAGTCAGACGCGCTACCGTTGCGCCACAAGGTCATTTGATGATGAATTTATTGACCCTGTTCAGAACCAATGTCTTGTTGACAAAATGCTGATTACCTGCTCATTCTGATTGATTGAAGAAACCGGTTTTAAATGAAACCAATTTTATCCAAACTCCAAAAGCCTAGAAGCTTCGTGCCATCTTGCCGTTAGCGTTAAATGCTTCCAAGTAAATAATGGGACGCTGAGAGTGAGATTTTTACTCGATAAGGAAATCCTCTGTAAGCATTTTTCTTTCTTTAACTAAATTGGATTTAAGCGCCATGCGATTTTACAAAGAAATTGAGTATAAGTAGAAATCAAAAATACCATTTAAGGTGAAGATGGATAACAAGAAAGGCTATTGAGTTTTCTTCAACATTTCTTAGGTGCCATCTATTTACTATGTACAAATATATCAATGTAGGGTACATTTTTTTATTTATTATTTTATTTTTAAAGCCAGGGCTTTAACCAGAACAAGACAGCATCAAGTACGTCGGGAGGAAAAAAAATTCACCATCATCACAGACTGAGATTCTTTACTGTAAGAGCAGTGAGACTTTAGAACTCTCTGCCAAAGGATTTTGTGATGGTTGATTTGTTGAATAATTTAAGAGGAACCTGGATATCTTTCTTGATACAACAGCAACATTTTCCCTTTTTTCATTGCAATAATAAAAGCTGCGTAGATATTGCCGCCTTAAAAAAGGAGAAGTCCAAAAACTTTGACTTCAAGGTGAGTCCTAATTCTCTTATCAAAGGAACGGGAACTAGCTGGATGAAAATTAGTATTCTGTACTCAAATTATGATGATCAAAGCAACAACTGACCCTGACGTGATTTGAACACGCAACCTTCTGATCTGGAGTCAGACGCGCTACCGTTGCGCCACAAGGTCATTTGATGATGAATTTATTGACCCTGTTCAGAACCAATGTCTTGTTGACAAAATGCTGATTACCTGCTCATTCTGATTGATTGAAGAAACCGGTTTTAAATTAAACCAATTTTAACCAAACTCCAAAAGCCTAGAAGCTTCGTGCCATCTTGCCGTTAGCGTTAAATGCTTCCAAGTAAATAATGGGACGCTGAGAGTGAGATTTTTACTCGATAAGGAAATCCTCTGTAAGCATTTTTCTTTCTTTAACTAAATTGGATTTAAGGGCCATGCGATTTTACAAAGAAATTGAGTATAAGTAGAAATCAAAAATACCATTTAAGGTGAAGATGGATAACAAGAAAGGCTATTGAGTTTTCTTCAACATTTCTTAGGTGCCATCTATTTACTATGTACAAATATATCAATGTAGGGTACATTTTTTTATTTATTATTTTATTTTTAAAGCCAGGGCTTTAACCAGAAAAAGACAGCATCAAGTACGTCGGGAGGAAAAAAAATTCACCATCATCACAGACTGAGATTCTTTACAGTAAGAGCAGTGAGACTTTGGAACTCTCTGCCAAAGGATTTTGTGATGGTTGATTTGTTGAATGATTTAAGAGGAACCTGGATATCTTTCTTGATACAACAGCAACATTTTCCCTTTTTTCATTGCAATAATAAAAGCTGCGTAGATATTGCCGCCTTAAAAAAGGAGAAGTCCAAAAACTTTGACTTCAAGGTGAGTCCTAATTCTCTTATCAAAGGAACTGGAACTAGGTGGATGAAAAACTAGCATTCTGTACTCTCATTATGATGATCAAAGCAACAACTGACCCTGACGTGATTTGAACACGCAACCTTCTGATATGGAGTCAGACGCGCTACCGTTGCGCCACAAGGTCATTTGATGATGAATTTATTGACCCTGTTCAGAACCAATGTCTTGTTGACAAAATGCTGATTACCTGCTCATTCTGATTGATTGAAGAAACCGGTTATAAATTAAACCAATTTTAACCAAACTCCAAAAGCCTAGAAGCTTCGTGCCATCTTGCCGTTAGCGTTAAATGCTTCCAAGTAAATAATGGGACGCTGAGAGTGAGATTTTTACTCGATAAGGAAATCCTCTGTAAGCATTTTTCTTTCTTTAACTAAATTGGATTTAAGGGCCATGCGATTTTACAAAGAAATTGAGTATAAGTAGAAATCAAAAATACCATTTAAGGTGAAGATGGATAACAAGAAAGGCTATTGAGTTTTCTTCAACATTTCTTAGGTGCCATCTATTTACTATGTACAAATATATCAATGTAGGGTACATTTTTTTATTTATTATTTTATTTTTAAAGCCAGGGCTTTAACCAGAACAAGACAGCATCAAGTACGTCGGGAGGAAAAAAAATTCACCATCATCACAGACTGAGATTCTTTACTGTAAGAGCAGTGAGACTTTGGAACTCTCTGCCAAAGGATTTTGTGATGGTTGATTTGTTGAATGATTTAAGAGGAACCTGGATATCTTTCTTGATACAACAGCAACATTTTCCCTTTTTTCATTGCAATAATAAAAGCTGCGTAGATATTGCCGCCTTAAAAAAGGAGAAGTCCAAAAACTTTGACTTCAAGGTGAGTCCTAATTCTCTTATCAAAGGAACTGGAACTAGCTGGATGAAAAACTAGCATTCTGTACTCTCATTATGATGATCAAAGCAACAACTGACCCTGACGTGATTTGAACACGCAACCTTCTGATCTGGAGTCAGACGCACTACCGTTGGGCCACAAGGTCATTTGATGATGAATTTATTGACCCTGTTCAGAACCAATGTCTTGTTGACAAAATGCTGATTACCTGCTCATTCTGATTGATTGAAGAAACCGGTTTTAAATTAAACCAATTTTAACCAAACTCCAAAAGCCTAGAAGCTTCGTGCCATCTTGCCGTTAGCGTTAAATGCTTCCAAGTAAATAATGGGACGCTGAGAGTGAGATTTTTACTCGATAAGGAAATCCTCTGTAAGCATTTTTCTTTCTTTAACTAAATTGGATTTAAGGGCCATGCGATTTTACAAAGAAATTGAGTATAAGTAGAAATCAAAAATACCATTTAAGGTGAAGATGGATAACAAGAAAGGCTATTGAGTTTTCTTCAACATTTCTTAGGTGCCATCTATTTACTATGTACAAATATATCAATGTAGGGTACATTTTTTTATTTATTATTTTATTTTTAAAGCCAGGGCTTTAACCAGAACAAGACAGCATCAAGTACGTCGGGAGGAAAAAAAAATCACCATCATCACAGACTGAGATTCTTTACTGTAAGAGCAGTAAGACTTTGGAACTCTCTGCCAAAGGATTTTGTGATGGTTGATTTGTTGAATGATTTAAGAGGAACCTGGATATCTTTCTTGATACAACAGCAACATTTTCCCTTTTTTCCTTGCAATAATAAAAGCTGCGAAGATATTGCCGCTTTAAAAAAGAAGTCCAAAAAGTTTGACTTCAAGGTGAGTCCTAATTCTCTTATCAAAGGAACTGGAACTAGCTGGATGAAAATTAGCATTCTGTACTCTCATTATGATGATCAAAGCAACAACTGACCCTGATGTGATTTGAACACGCAACCTTCTGATCTGGAGTCAGACGCGCTACCGTTGCGCCACAAGGTCTTTTGATGATGCATTTATTGACCCTGTTCAGAACCAATGTCGTGTTGACAAAATGCTGATTACCTGCTCATTCTGATTGATTGAAGAAACCGGTTTTAAATTAAACCAATTTTAACCAAACTCCAAAAGCCTAGAAGCTTCGTGCCATCTTGCCGTTAGCGTTAAATGCTTCCAAGTAAATAATGGGACGCTGAGAGTGAGATTTTTACTCGATAAGGAAATCCTCTGTAAGCATTTTTCTTTCTTTAACTAAATTGGATTTAAGGGCCATGCGATTTTACAAAGAAATTGAGTATAAGTAGAAATCAAAAATACCATTTAAGGTGAAGATGGATAACAAGAAAGGCTATTGAGTTTTCTTCAACATTTCTTAGGTGCCATCTATTTACTATGTACAAATATATCAATGTAGGGTACATTTTTTTATTTATTATTTTATTTTTAAAGCCAGGGCTTTAACCAGAACAAGACAGCATCAAGTACGTCGGGAGGAAAAAAAATTCACCATCATCACAGACTGAGATTCTTTACTGTAAGAGCAGTGAGACTTTGGAACTCTCTGCCAAAGGATTTTGTGATGGTTGATTTGTTGAATGATTTAAGAGGAACCTGGATATCTTTCTTGATACAACAGCAACATTTTCCCTTTTTTCATTGCAATAATAAAAGCTGCGAAGATATTGCCGCTTTAAAAAAGGAGAAGTCCAAAAAGTTTGACTTCAAGGTGAGTCCTAATTCTCTTATCAAAGGAATTGGAACTAGCTGGATGAAAATTAGCATTCTGTACTCACATTATGATGATCAAAGCAACAACTGACCCAGATGTGATTTGAACACGCAACCTTCTGATCTGGAGTCAGACGCGCTACCGTTGCGCCACAAGGTCATTTGATGATGAATTTATTGACCCTGTTCAGAACCAATGTCTTGTTGACAAAATGCTGATTACCTGCTCATTCTGATTGATTGAAGAAACCGGTTTTAAATTAAACCAATTTTAACCAAACTCCAAAAGCCTAGAAGCTTCGTGCCATCTTGCCGTTAGCGGTAAATGCTTCCAAGTAAATAATGGGACGCTGAGAGTGAGATTTTTACTCGATAAGGAAATCCTCTGTAAGCATTTTTCTTTCTTTAACTAAATTGGATTTAAGGGCCATGCGATTTTACAAAGAAATTGAGTATAAGTAGAAATCAAAAATGCCATTTAAGGTGAAGATGGATAACAAGAAAGGCTATTGAGTTTTCTTCAACATTTCTTAGGTGCCATCTATTTACTATGTACAAATATATCAATGTAGGGTACATTTTTTTATTTATTATTTTATTTTTAAAGCCAGGGCTTTAACCAGAACAAGACAGCATCAAGTACGTCGGGAGGAAAAAAAATTCACCATCATCACAGACTGAGATTCTTTACTGTAAGAGCAGTGAGACTTTGGAACTCTCTGCCAAAGGATTTTGTGATGGTTGATTTGTTGAATGATTTAAGAGGAACCTGGATATCTTTCTTGATACAACAGCAACATTTTCCCTTTTTTCATTGCAATAATAAAAGCTGCGAAGATATTGCCGCTTTAAAAAAGGAGAAGTCCAAAAAGTTTGACTTCAAGGTGAGTCCTAATTCTCTTATCAAAGGAACTGGAACTAGCTGGATGAAAAACTGGCATTCTGGTACTCTCATTATGATGATCAAAGCAACAACTGACCCTGACGTGATTTGAACACGCAACCTTCTGATCTGGAGTCAGACGCGCTACCGTTGCGCCACAAGGTCATTTGATGATGAATTTATTGACCCTGTTCAGAACCAATGTCTTGTTGACAAAATGCTGATTACCTGCTCATTCTGATTGATTGAAGAAACCGGTTTTAAATTAAACCAATTTTAACCAAACTCCAAAAGCCTAGAAGCTTCGTGCCATCTTGCCGTTAGCGTTAAATGGTTCCAAGTAAATAATGGGACGCTGAGAGTGAGATTTTTACTCGATAAGGAAATCCTCTGTAAGCATTTTTCTTTCTTTAACTAAATTGGATTTAAGGGCCATGCGATTTTACAAAGAAATTGAGTATAAGTAGAAATCAAAAATACCATTTAAGGTGAAGATGGATAACAAGAAAGGCTATTGAGTTTTCTTCAACATTTCTTAGGTGCCATCTATTTACTATGTACAAATATATCAATGTAGGGTACATTTTTTTATTTATTATTTTATTTTTAAAGCCAGGGCTTTAACCAGAACAAGACAGCATCAAGTACGTCGGGAGGAAAAAAAATTCACCATCATCACAGACTGAGATTCTTTACTGTAAGAGCAGTGAGACTTTGGAACTCTCTGCCAAAGGATTTTGTGATGGTTGATTTGTTGAATGATTTAAGAGGAACCTGGATATCTTTCTTGATACAACAGCAACATTTTCCCTTTTTTCATTGCAATAATAAAAGCTGCGTAGATATTGCCGCCTTAAAAAAGGAGAAGTCCAAAAACTTTGACTTCAAGGTGAGTCCTAATTCTCTTGTCAAAGGAACTGGAACTAGCTGGATGAAAAACTAGCATTCTCTACCCTCATTATGATGATCAAAGCAACAACTGACCCTGACGTGATTTGAACACGCAACCTTCTGATCTGGAGTCAGACGCGCTACCGTTGCGCCACAAGGTCATTTGATGAAGAATTTATTGACCCTGTTCAGAACCAATGTCTTGTTGACAAAATGCTGATTACCTGCTCATTCTGATTGATTGAAGAAACCGGTTTTAAATTAAACCAATTTTAACCAAACTCCAAAAGCCTAGAAGCTTCGTGCCATCTTGCCGTTAGCGTTAAATGCTTCCAAGTAAATAATGGGACGCTGAGAATGAGATTTTTACTCGATAAGGAAATCCTCTGTAAGCATTTTTCTTTCTTTAACTAAATTGGATTTAAGGGCCAATGCGATTTTACAAAGAAATTGAGTATAAGTAGAAATCAAAAATACCATTTAAGGTGAAGATGGATAACAAGAAAGGCTATTGAGTTTTCTTCAACATTTCTTAGGTGCCATCTATTTACTATGTACAAATATATCAATGTAGGGTACATTTTTTTATTTATTATTTTATTTTTAAAGCCAGGGCTTTAACCAGAACAAGACAGCATCAAGTACGTCGGGAGGAAAAAAAATTCACCATCATCACAGACTGAGATTCTTTACTGTAAGAGCAGTGAGACTTTGGAACTCTCTGCCAAAGGATTTTGTGATGGTTGATTTGTTGAATGATTTAAGAGGAACCTGGATATCTTTCTTGATACAACAGCAACATTTTCCCTTTTTTCATTGCAATAATAAAAGCTGCGAAGATATTGCCGCTTTAAAAAAGGAGAAGTCCAAAAAGTTTGACTTCAAGGTGAGTCCTAATTCTCTTATCAAAGGAATTGGAACTAGCTGGATGAAAATTAGCATTCTGTACTCACATTATGATGATCAAAGCAACAACTGACCCAGACGTGATTTGAACACGCAACCTTCTGATCTGGAGTCAGACGCGCTACCGTTGCGCCACAAGGTCATTTGATGATGAATTTATTGACCCTGTTCAGAACCAATGTCTTGTTGACAAAATGCTGATTACCTGCTCATTCTGATTGATTGAAGAAATGGGTTTTAAATTAAACCAATTTTAACCAAACTCCAAAAGCCTAGAAGCTTTGTGCCATCTTGCCGTTAGCGGTAAATGCTTCCAAGTAAATAATGGGACGCTGAGAATGAGATTTTTACTCGATAAGGAAATCCTCTGTAAGCATTTTTCTTTCTTTAACTAAATTGGATTTAAGGGCCATGCGATTTTACAAAGAAATTGAGTATAAGTAGAAATCAAAAATACCATTTAAGGTGAAGATGGATAACAAGAAAGGCTATTGAGTTTTCTTCAACATTTCTTAGGTGCCATCTATTTACTATGTACAAATATATCAATGTAGGGTACATTTTTTTATTTATTATTTTATTTTTAAAGCCAGGGCTTTAACCAGAACAAGACAGCATCAAGTACGTCGGGAGGAAAAAAAATTCACCATCATCACAGACTGAGATTCTTTACTGTAAGAGCAGTGAGACTTTGGAACTCTCTGCCAAAGGATTTTGTGATGGTTGATTTGTTGAATGATTTAAGAGGAACCTGGATATCTTTCTTGATACAACAGCAACATTTTCCCTTTTTTCATTGCAATAATAAAAGCTGCGAAGATATTGCCGCTTTAAAAAAGGAGAAGTCCAAAAAGTTTGACTTCAAGGTGAGTCCTAATTCTCTTATAAAAGGAACTGGAACTAGCTGGATGAAAAACTGGCATTCTGTACTCTCATTATGATGATCAAAGCAACAACTGACCCTGACGTGATTTGAACACGCAACCTTCTGACCTGGAGTCAGACGCGCTACCGTTGCACCACAAGGTCATTTGATGATGAATTTATTGACCCTGTTCAGAACCAATGTCTTGTTGACAAAATGCTGATTACCTGCTCATTCTGATTGATTGAAGAAACCGGTTTTAAATTAAACCAATTTTAACCAAACTCCAAAAGCCTAGAAGCTTCGTGCCATCTTGCCGTTAGCGTTAAATGCTTCCAAGTAAATAATGGGACGCTGAGAATGAGATTTTTACTCGATAAGGAAATCCTCTGTAAGCATTTTTCTTTCTTTAACTAAATTGGATTTAAGGGCCATGCGATTTTACAAAGAAATTGAGTATAAGTAGAAATCAAAAATACCATTTAAGGTGAAGATGGATAACAAGAAAGGCTATTGAGTTTTCTTCAACATTTCTTAGGTGCCATCTATTTACTATGTACAAATATATCAATGTAGGGTACATTTTTTTATTTATTATTTTATTTTTAAAGCCAGGGCTTTAACCAGAACAAGACAGCATCAAGTACGTCGGGAGGAAAAAAAATTCACCATCATCACAGACTGAGATTCTTTACTGTAAGAGCAGTGAGACTTTGGAACTCTCTGCCAAAGGATTTTGTGATGGTTGATTTGTTGAATGATTTAAGAGGAACCTGGATATCTTTCTTGATACAACAGCAACATTTTCCCTTTTTTCATTGCAATAATAAAAGCTGCGTAGATATTGCCGCCTTAAAAA
The DNA here is from genome assembly GCF_050947455.1 of Rhinoderma darwinii. NCBI lineage: Eukaryota > Metazoa > Chordata > Amphibia > Anura > Rhinodermatidae > Rhinoderma > Rhinoderma darwinii. Next base: position 411,084,828 of record NC_134689.1, read on the forward strand.
AGGAGAAGTCCAAAAACTTTGACTTCAAGGTGAGTCCTAATTCTCTTATCAAAGGAACTGGAACTAGCTGGATGAAAAACTAGCATTCTCTACTCTCATTATGATGATCAAAGCAACAACTGACCCTGACGTGATTTGAACACGCAACCTTCTGATCTGGAGTCAGACGCGCTACCGTTGCACCACAAGGTCATTTGATGTTGAATTTATTGACCCTGTTCAGAACCAATGTCTTGTTGACAAAATGCTGATTACCTGCTCATTCTGATTGATTGAAGAAACCGGTTTTAAATGAAACCAATTTTAACCAAACTCCAAAAGCCTAGAAGCTTCGTGCCATCTTGCCGTTAGCGTTAAATGCTTCCAAGTAAATAATGGGACGCTGAGAGTGAGATTTTTACTCGATAAGGAAATCCTCTGTAAGCATTTTTCTTTCTTTAACTAAATTGGATTTAAGGGCCATGCGATTTTACAAAGAAATTGAGTATAAGTAGAAATCAAAAATACCATTTAAGGTGAAGATGGATAACAAGAAAGGCTATTGAGTTTTCTTCAACATTTCTTAGGTGCCATCTATTTACTATGTACAAATATATCAATGTAGGGTACATTTTTTTATTTATTATTTTATTTTTAAAGCCAGGGCTTTAACCAGAACAAGACAGCATCAAGTACGTCGGGAGGAAAAAAATTCACCATCATCACAGACTGAGATTCTTTACTGTAAGAGCAGTGAGACTTTGGAACTCTCTGCCAAAGGATTTTGTGATGGTTGATTTGTTGAATGATTTAAGAGGAACCTGGATATCTTTCTTGATACAACAGCAACATTTTCCCTTTTTTCATTGCAATAATAAAAGCTGCGAAGATATTGCCGCTTTAAAAAAGGAGAAGTCCAAAAAGTTTGACTTCAAGGTGAGTCCTAATTCTCTTATCAAAGGAATTGGAACTAGCTGGATGAAAATTAGCATTCTGTACTCACATTATGATGATCAAAGCAACAACTGACCCAGACGTGATTTGAACACGCAACCTTCTGATCTGGAGTCAGACGCGCTACCGTTGCGCCACAAGGTCATTTGATGATGAATTTATTGACCCTGTTCAGAACCAATGTCTTGTTGACAAAATGCTGATTACCTGCTCATTCTGATTGATTGAAGAAACCGGTTTTAAATTAAACCAATTTTAACCAAACTCCAAAAGCCTAGAAGCTTCGTGCCATCTTGCCGTTAGCGTTAAATGCTTCCAAGTAAATAATGGGACGCTGAGAGTGAGATTTTTACTCGATAAGGAAATCCTCTGTAAGCATTTTTCTTTCTTTAACTAAATTGGATTTAAGGGCCATGCGATTTTACAAAGAAATTGAGTATAAGTAGAAATCAAAAATACCATTTAAGGTGAAGATGGATAACAAGAAAGGCTATTGAGTTTTCGTCAACATTTCTTAGGTGCCATCTATTTACTATGTACAAATATATCAATGTAGGGTACATTTTTTTATTTATTATTTTATTTTTAAAGCCAGGGCTTTAACCAGAACAAGACAGCATCAAGTACGTCGTGAGGAAAAAAAATTCACCATCATCACAGACTGAGATTCTTTACTGTAAGGGCAGTGAGACTTTGGAACTCTCTGCCAAAGGATTTTGTGATGGTTGATTTGTTGAATGATTTAAGAGGAACCTGGATATCTTTCTTGATACAACAGCAACATTTTCCCTTTTTTCATTGCAATAATAAAAGCTGCGTAGATATTGCTGCCTTAAAAAAGGAGAAGTCCAAAAACTTTGACTTCAAGGTGAGTCCTAATTCTCTTATCAAAGGAACTGGCTGGATGAAAATTAGCATTCTGTACTCACATTATGATGATCAAAGCAACAACTGACCCTGACGTGATTTGAACAAGCAACCTTCTGATCTGGAGTCAGACGCGCTACCGTTGCGCCACAAGGTCATTTGATGATGCATTTATTGACCCTGTTCAGAACCAATGTCTTGTTGACAAAATGCTGATTACCTGCTCATTCTGATTGATTGAAGAAACCGGTTTTAAATTAAACCAATTTTAACCAAACTCCAAAAGCCTAGAAGCTTCGTGCCATCTTGCCGTTAGCGTTAAATGCTTCCAAGTAAATAATGGGACGCTGAGAGTGAGATTTTTACTCGATAAGGAAATCCTCTGTAAGCATTTTTCTTTCTTTAACTAAATTGGATTTAAGGGCCATGCGATTTTACAAAGAAATTGAGTATGAGTAGAAATCAAAAATACCATTTAAGGTGAAGATGGATAACAAGAAAGGCTATTGAGTTTTCTTCAACATTTCTTAGGTGCCATCTATTTACTATGTACAAATATATCAATGTAGGGTACATTTTTTTATTTATTATTTTATTTTTAAAGCCAGGGCTTTAACCAGAACAAGACAGCATCAAGTACGTCGGGAGGAAAAAAAATTCACCATCATCACAGACTGAGATTCTTTACTGTAAGAGCAGTGAGACTTTGGAACTCTCTGCCAAAGGATTTTGTGATGGTTGATTTGTTGAATGATTTAAGAGGAACCTGGATATCTTTCTTGATACAACAGCAACATTTTCCCTTTTTTCATTGCAATAATAAAAGCTGCGAAGATATTGCCGCTTTAAAAAAGGAGAAGTCCAAAAAGTTTGACTTCAAGGTGAGTCCTAATTCTCTTATCAAAGGAACTGGAACTAGCTGGATGAAAAACTAGCATTCTGTACTCTCATTATGATGATCAAAGCAACAACTGACCCTGACGTGATTTGAACACGCAACCTTATGATCTGGAGTCAGACGCGCTACCGTTGCGCCACAAGGTCATTTGATGATGAATTTATTGACCCTGTTCAGAACCAATGTCTTGTTGACAAAATGCTGATTACCTGCTCATTCTGATTGATTGAAGAAACCGGTTTTAAATTAAACCAATTTTAACCAAACTCCAAAAGCCTAGAAGCTTCGTGCCATCTTGCCGTTAGCGTTAAATGCTTCCAAGTAAATAATGGGACGCTGAGAGTGAGATTTTTACTCGATAAGGAAATCCTCTGTAAGCATTTTTCTTTCCTTAACTAAATTGGATTTAAGGGCCATGCGATTTTACAAAGAAATTGAGTATAAGTAGAAATCAAAAATACCATTTAAGGTGAAGATATATAACAAGAAAGGCTATTGAGTTTTCATCAAAATTTCTTAGGTGCCATCTATTTACTATGTACAAATATATCAATGTAGGGTACATTTTTTTATTTATTATTTTATTTTTAAAGCCAGGGCTTTAACCAGAACAAGACAGCATCAAGTACGTCGGGAGGAAAAAAAATTCACCATCATCACAGACTGAGATTCTTTACTGTAAGAGCAGTGAGACTTTGGAACTCTCTGCCAAAGGATTTTGTGATGGTTGATTTGTTGAATGATTTAAGAGGAACCTGGATATCTTTCTTGATACAACAGCAACATTTTCCCTTTTTTCATTGCAATAATAAAAGCTGCGTAGATATTGCCGCCTTAAAAAAGGAGAAGTCCAAAAACTTTGACTTCAAGGTGAGTCCTAATTCTCTTATCAAAGGAACTGGAACTAGCTGGATGAAAAACTAGCATTCTGTACTCACATTATGATGATCAAAGCAACAACTGACCCTGACGTGATTTGAACACGCAACCTTCTGATCTGGAGTCAGACGCGCTACCGTTGCGCCACAAGGTCATTTGATGATGAATTTATTGACCCTGTTCAGAACCAATGTCGTGTTGACAAAATGCTGATTACCTGCTCATTCTGATTGATTGAAGAAACCGGTTTTAAATTAAACCAATTTTAACCAAACTCCAAAAGCCTAGAAGCTTCGTGCCATCTTGCCGTTAGCGTTAAATGCTTCCAAGTAAATAATGGGACGCTGAGAATGAGATTTTTACTCGATAAGGAAATCCTCTGTAAGCATTTTTCTTTCTTTAACTAAATTGGATTTAAGGGCCATGCGATTTTACAAAGAAATTGAGTATAAGTAGAAATCAAAAATACCATTTAAGGTGAAGATGGATAACAAGAAAGGCTATTGAGTTTTCTTCAACATTTCTTAGGTGCCATCTATTTACTATGTACAAATATATCAATGTAGGGTACATTTTTTTATTTATTATTTTATTTTTAAAGCCAGGGCTTTAACCAGAACAAGACAGCATCAAGTACGTCGGGAGGAAAAAAAATTCACCATCATCACAGACTGAGATTCTTTACTGTAAGAGCAGTGAGACTTTGGAACTCTCTGCCAAAGGATTTTGTGATGGTTGATTTGTTGAATGATTTAAGAGGAACCTGGATATCTTTCTTGATACAACAGCAACATTTTCCCTTTTTTCATTGCAATAATAAAAGCTGCGAAGATATTGCCGCTTTAAAAAAGGAGAAGTCCAAAAAGTTTGACTTCAAGGTGAGTCCTAATTCTCTTATCAAAGGAACTGGAACTAGCTGGATGAAAAACTGGCATTCTGTACTCTCATTATGATGATCAAAGCAACAACTGACCCTGACGTGATTTGAACACGCAACCTTCTGATCTGGAGTCAGACGCGCTACCGTTGCGCCACAAGGTCATTTGATGATGAATTTATTGACCCTGTTCAGAACCAATGTCTTGTTGACAAAATGCTGATTACCTGCTCATTCTGATTGATTGAAGAAACCGGTTTTAAATTAAACCAATTTTAACCAAACTCCAAAAGCCTAGAAGCTTCGTGCCATCTTGCCGTTAGCGTTAAATGCTTCCAAGTAAATAATGGGACGCTGAGAATGAGATTTTTACTCGATAAGGAAATCCTCTGTAAGCATTTTTCTTTCTTTAACTAAATTGGATTTAAGGGCCATGCGATTTTACAAAGAAATTGAGTATAAGTAGAAATCAAAAATACCATTTAAGGTGAAGATGGATAACAAGAAAGGCTATTGAGTTTTCTTCAACATTTCTTAGGTGCCATCTATTTACTATGTACAAATATATCAATGTAGGGTACATTTTTTTATTTATTATTTTATTTTTAAAGCCAGGGCTTTAACCAGAACAAGACAGCATCAAGTACGTCGGGAGGAAAAAAAATTCACCATCATCACAGACTGAGATTCTTTACTGTAAGAGCAGTGAGACTTTGGAACTCTCTGCCAAAGGATTTTGTGATGGTTGATTTGTTGAATGATTTAAGAGGAACCTGGATATCTTTCTTGATACAACAGCAACATTTTCCCTTTTTTCATTGCAATAATAAAAGCTGCGTAGATATTGCCGCCTTAAAAAAGGAGAAGTCCAAAAACTTTGACTTCAAGGTGAGTCCTAATTCTCTTATCAAAGGAACTGGAACTAGCTGGATGAAAAACTAGCATTCTCTACTCTCATTATGATGATCAAAGCAACAACTGACCCTGACGTGATTTGAACACGCAACCTTCTGATCTGGAGTCAGACGCGCTACCGTTGCACCACAAGGTCATTTGATGTTGAATTTATTGACCCTGTTCAGAACCAATGTCTTGTTGACAAAATGCTGATTACCTGCTCATTCTGATTGATTGAAGAAACCGGTTTTAAATGAAACCAATTTTAACCAAACTCCAAAAGCCTAGAAGCTTCGTGCCATCTTGCCGTTAGCGTTAAATGCTTCCAAGTAAATAATGGGACGCTGAGAGTGAGATTTTTACTCGATAAGGAAATCCTCTGTAAGCATTTTTCTTTCTTTAACTAAATTGGATTTAAGGGCCATGCGATTTTACAAAGAAATTGAGTATAAGTAGAAATCAAAAATACCATTTAAGGTGAAGATGGATAACAAGAAAGGCTATTGAGTTTTCTTCAACATTTCTTAGGTGCCATCTATTTACTATGTACAAATATATCAATGTAGGGTACATTTTTTTATTTATTATTTTATTTTTAAAGCCAGGGCTTTAACCAGAACAAGACAGCATCAAGTACGTCGGGAGGAAAAAAAATTCACCATCATCACAGACTGAGATTCTTTACTGTAAGAGCAGTGAGACATTGGAACTCTCTGCCAAAGGATTTTGTGATGGTTGATTTGTTGAATGATTTAAGAGGAACCTGGATATCTTTCTTGATACAACAGCAACATTTTCCCTTTTTTCATTGCAATAATAAAAGCTGCGTAGATATTGCCGCCTTAAAAAAGGAGAAGTCCAAAAACTTTTGACTTCAAGGTGAGTCCTAATTCTCTTATCAAAGGAATTGGAACTAGCTGGATGAAAATTAGCATTCTGTACTCACATTATGATGATCAAAGCAACAACTGACCCTGACGTGATTTGAACACGCAACCTTCTGATCTGGAGTCAGACGCGCTACCGTTGCGCCACAAGGTCACTTGATGATTAATTTATTGACCCTGTTCAGAACCAATGTCTTGTTGACAAAATGCTGATTACCTGCTCATTCTGATTGATTGAAGAAACTGGTTTTAAATTAAACCAATTTTAACCAAACTCCAAAAGCCTAGAAGCTTCGTGCCATCTTGCCGTTAGCGTTAAATGCTTCCAAGTAAATAATGGGACGCTGAGAGTGAGATTTTTACTCGATAAGGAAATCCTCTGTAAGCATTTTTCTTTCTTTAACTAAATTGGATTTAAGGGCCATGCGATTTTACAAAGAAATTGAGTATAAGTAGAAATCAAAAATACCATTTAAGGTGAAGATGGATAACAAGAAAGGCTATTGAGTTTTCTTCAACATTTCTTAGGTGCCATCTATTTACTATGTACAAATATATCAATGTAGGGTACATTTTTTTATTTATTATTTTATTTTTAAAGCCAGGGCTTTAACCAGAACAAGACAGCATCAAGTACGTCGGGAGGAAAAAAAATTCACCATCATCACAGACTGAGATTCTTTACTGTAAGAGCAGTGAGACTTTGGAACTCTCTGCCAAAGGATTTTGTGATGGTTGATTTGTTGAATGATTTAAGAGGAACCTGGATATCTTTCTTGATACAACAGCAACATTTTCCCTTTTTTCATTGCAATAATAAAAGCTGCGTAGATATTGCCGCCTTAAAAAAGGAGAAGTCCAAAAACTTTGACTTCAAGGTGAGTCCTAATTCTCTTATCAAAGGAACTGGAACTAGCTGGATGAAAAACTAGCATCCTCTACTCTCATTATGATGATCAAAGCAACAACTGACCCTGACGTGATTTGAACACGCAACCTTCTGATCTGGAGTCAGACGCGCTACCGTTGCGCCACAAGGTCATTTAATGATGAATTTATTGACCCTGTTCAGAACCAATGTCTTGTTGACAAAATGCTGATTACCTGCTCATTCTGATTGATTGAAGAAACCGGTTTTAAATTAAACCAATTTTAACCAAACTCCAAAAGCCTAGAAGCTTCGTGCCATCTTGCCGTTAGCGTTAAATGCTTCCAAGTAAATAATGGGACGCTGAGAGTGAGATTTTTACTCGATAAGGAAATCCTCTGTAAGCATTTTTCTTTCTTTAACTAATTTGGATTTAAGGGCCATGCGATTTTACAAAGAAATTGAGTATAAGTAGAAATCAAAAATACCATTTAAAATTCACCATCATCACAGACTGAGATTCTTTACTGTAAGAGCAGTGAGACTTTGGAACTCTCTGCCAAAGGATTTTGTGATGGTTGATTTGTTGAATGATTTAACCCCTTAAGGACGCAGCCTAGTTTTGGCCTTAAGGCTCAGAGCCCATTTTTCAAATCTGACATATTTCACTTTATGTGGTAATAACGTCGGAATGCTTAAACCTACCCAAGCGATTCTGAGATTGTTTTCTCGTGACACATTGGGCTTCATGTTCTAGGTAAAATTTGGTCGATATATTCAGTGTTTATTGGTGAAAAATTGCAAAATTTAGAGAAAATTTTGAAAAAATTGCATTTTTCAGAATTTAAATGCATCTGCTTGTAAAACAGACGGTTATACCACCCACAATAGTCACTAGTTCACATTTCCCATATGTCTACTTTAGATTGGCATCGTTTTTTGAACATTCTTTTATTTTTCTTGGACGTTACAAGGCTTAGAACATAAACAGCAATTTCTCATATTTTTAAGAAAATGTCAAAAGCCTTTTTTTTTAGGTACATGTACAGTTCTGAAGTGGCTTTGAGGGGCCTATGTATTAGAAACCCTGATAAAACACCCCATTTTAAAAACTAGACCCCTCAGAGTATTCAAAACAGCATTTAGAAAGTTTTTTAACCCTTCAGGCATTTCACAGGAATTAAAGCAAAGTGGAGGTGAACTTTGCAAATTTCATTTTTCTTGCGGAATTTCAATTTTATTCATTTTTTTTCTGTAACAGAGAAGGTTTTACCAGAGAAACACTACTAAATATGTATTGTCCAGATTCTGAAGTTTTTAGAAATGTCCCACATGTGGCCCTACTGCGCTCGTGGACTAAAACACAAGCCCTAGAAGCAAAGAAGCACCTAGTGCATTTTGAGTCCTCTTTTTTTATTAGAATATATTTTAGGCAGCATGCCAGGTTTGAAGAGGTGTTGAGGTGCCAAAACAGTAGGAATCCCCCAATAGTGACCCCATTTTGGAAATTACACCCCTCAAGGAATTCATTTATGGCTGTTGTTACCATTTTGACAGCACAGTTTTTTCACAGCACGTATTTGAATTGGGCTGTGAAATGAAAAAAATGTCATTTTTTCCAATAAAATGTCATTTGTGATCAAAATTTCTTATTTTCACAGGGAACAAAATACCCAATTTGGTTGCCCAATTTGTCCTTAGTGTGGCAATACCCCATTTGTGGTGATAAACTGCCGTTTGGGCCCATGGGAGGGCTCAGAAGGAAAGGAGCGCTATATGTTTGTTGGAGTCCAGATTTTGCTGGATTGGTTTTCGGGTGCCATGTCACATTTGCAAAGCCTCAGGGGTATCAAAGCAATGGAAACCCACCAAAAGTGACCCCATTTTGGAAACTACACCCCTCAAGGAATTCATTTATGGTTGTTGTTAGCATTTTGAGCACACAGTTTTTTCACAGCACCTATTTCAATTGGGCTGTGACATTAAAAAAATGACATTTTTTCCAATAAGATGTAATTTTTTATCAAAATTTCTTATTTTCACAGGGAACAAAATGCTCAATTTTGTTGCCCAATTTCTCCTGAGTGCAGCAATACCCCATTTGTGGCAATAAACTGCCGTTTGGGCCCATGGGAGGCCTCAGAAGGGAAGGAGCGCTGTGTGTTCTTTGGAGTCCAGATTTTGCTGGATTGGTTTTCGGCTGCCATGTCGCATTTGCAGAGCCCCAGAGGTATCAAAGCAATGGAAACCCACCAGAAGTGACCCCATTTTGGAAACTACACCCCTCAAGGAATTAATTTATGGGTAATGTGACCATTTAGACCCCATAGTTTCTTCACAGAACTTATTTGAATTGGGCTGGGAATTAAAAAAAAAATATATTTTTTCCAATAATATGTCATTTTAGCTCAAAAATTCTTATTTTCACAAGAAATAAAATACTCCATTTTGTTGCCCAATTTGTCCTGATTGCGGCAATACCCCATTTGTGGTGATAAACTGCCATTTGGGCCCATGGGAGGGCTCAGAAGGAAAGGAGCGCTGTGTGTTCTTTGGAGTCCAGATTTTGCTGGATTGGTTTTCGGGTGCCATGTCGCATTTGCAGAGCCCCAGAGCTATCAAAGCAATAGAAAACAATCACAAATGACCCCATTTTGGAAACTACACCCCTCAAGGAATTCATTTATGGGTGTTGTGACTATTTTGACCCCATAGTTTTTTCACAGAACTAATTTGAATTGGGCTGGGAATGAAAACAAAATAATTTTTCCCAAATAATATGTAGTTTGGGCTGAAAATGTCTTATTTTCACAAGAAACAAAATACCCCATTCTGTTGCGCAATTTGTTCTGAGGGCCGCAATACCCCATTTGTTGTGATAAACTGCCGTTTGGGCCCATGGGAGGGCTCAGAAGGAAAGGACCACCATTTGGCCTACTGGGGATTTTCTAGTGCGAAGTCATGTATGCAGAAGCACCTGAGGTACCAGTACAGTTGAAACCCGCAAGAAGTGACCCCGTTTTAAAAACTACACCCTTAAGGCATTCATCTAGAGGTGTAGTGATCATTTTGACCGGAGACCTACACCCCATAAACTGTAATGTGGGTTCTCCCGGGTATGGCAATACCCTACATGTGGCTGTTATCAGCTGCCTGGGCACACAGCAGGGCTCAGAGGGGAAAGACGAGGGGGGATAAGCTGTGCGGAGTGCATCAGGGTAAGTAAAATTGGGGTAAATTATAAACCAAGGGATGTATGATAAATTTTAAAACACTCTTTCATACAGAGCTCTGGTTATTCGGGACACGTGTCACATTGATATATTGTGTCATCCATTATCGCCCTCTTATAGCAGACTTTGCACCTCTTTTGACTTTTTCCCTTCTTGCCAGTTTGGGGAACTTCCCCTGGAAAGTGTTGCCGCCCTGGTACGATGCGTGTGGCCTCGCTTCCGGAAGTACTGGGTGCCCCCCCTTCTTGGTCCCTAAAGATTAGGTTCTTGATAATCACCTCTTGAAATTCCAGGAAAGTTCCCGTCTGGCCTGCACATCGACGTAGCACGTACGCATTGTACAAAGCCATCTGTATGATGTGCACGGCCAGCTTCTTATACCACACCGCATGGCGCTGTAGGGCTTCAGGGCTTGATCTTACAAGTCCACCCCTCCCATGTACCTATTGTAGTCCAGGATGCAGTCTGGTTTGGGGGGGTGGCCTTTCCTTCATATATCCTAAACCTGTAGGTATACCCTGATGCACTCTCGCAGCTTATACATCTTCACGCCATACCTTGCCCTCTTACCCGGCAGGTACTCGCGGAATTGAACCCTACCTTTAAAATGTACCAGGGACTCATCTATAGAAATACACTTCTCGGGGTGTATGCTTGGGAAAACCGGGCACTGGAACGGTCTAATAGGGGTCTCCGTTTATACAAACGGTCAAAACTGGGGTCATCTCGGGGTGGGCACGGCTCATTATCAGTATAATGTAAGAAGCGAAGTATTGCCTCATTTATTTATTTTTTTAGGTTCCAGTTCAGTTCTGAAGTTGCTTTGAGGGGCCCATATATTAGAAACCCCTATGAAATACCCCATTTTAGAAACTAGACCCCTCAAAGTATTCACAACAGCATTTAGAAAGTTTATGAACCCTTTAGGTGTTTCACAGGAATTTAGAGCAAAGTAGAGGTGAAATTTACATTTATTTTTTTTTTCAGAAAATCCTCATTATACCATTTTTTTTATACCACAAAAGGATTTATCAGTGAAACGCAAATTAATACTTATTGCCCAGATTCTGCAGTTTAGAGAAATATCCCACATGTGGCCCTCGGGCGGTAATGAACTGAAGCACCGGCCTCCGAAGCAAAGGAGCACCTAGTGGATTTTGAGGCCTCTTTTTTATTAGGCACCATGTCCGGTTTGAAGAGGTCTTGTGGTGCCAAAACATTGGGAACCCCCCAAAAGTGACCCCAATTTGGAAACTAGACCCCTTGAGGAATCCATTGTAGTTTTCTTGGGGTGCATGCGGCTTTTTGATCAGTTTTTATTCTATTTTTAGGTGGCGCGGTGACTAAAAAACAGCAATTCTACTATTGTTTTTTTATTCTTTTTTTTTTACAGCGTTCACCGTGCGCTATAAATAAAATATTCACTTTATTCTGCGGGGCGATACGATTACGTCGATACCAGATGTTTATAGTTTTTTTTTATGTCTTATGGCGTTTGCACAATAAAATACGTTTTGTAAACAATCATTCACTTTTTGTGTTACCTTATTCTAAGAGCCAGAACGTTTTTATTTTTCAATCAATAAAGCCGTGCGAGGACTTTTTTTTTGCGTAACGAACTGTAGTTTCGATCAATACCATTTTTCGGTACATGCGACTTTTTGATCTCTTTTTATTCCATTTTTTGGGAGGTGAAGTGACCAAAGAATTGTGATTGTGGTACGGTTTATTATTATTTTATTTTACGGCGTTCATCGTGCGGGATAAATAATGAAATAATTTTGTAGTTCAGGCCGTTACGGACGCGGCGATACCAATTATGTATAGTTTATTTGTTTGTTTATATATTTTTATTAATAATAAAGGACTGATAAGGGAAAAAGGGGGATTTTTACTTTTATTACTTTTAAATCTTTTATTTTCTTATTTTTACACATCTTTTTTACTTTATTACTTTGTCCCACTAGGGGACATGAGGGCAGGAGGCCCTGATCGCTATTCTAATACACTGCACTACATGCGTAGTGCAGTGTATTAGAACTGTCAGCTACTCACTGACAGCAAGCATAGTGGGTCCTGACGTTGTCAGGACCCACTAGGCTTCCGTCTATGGCATAGCCGGACGCCATTGTTTGGTGTCCGGTTGCCATAGTCACCATCGCCGGCCGCTATCGCGTAGCAGGCCGGCGATGGCAGCTTAACCCCTAAAAAGCCGCGATCTCTATAGAACGCGGCTTTTAAGGGGTTAATAAGCGGGGACACAGCGATCGGTCCCCGCTGTAGGAGCTGTGACAGCTGCTGAACAAGACAGCAGCGTCACAGCTCCTGTATGTGTCGGGAGGACGGCCGAAACGGCCGTTACTCCCGAGACGTACTATTACGGCATGGAGCGCGAACGATACAGCTGCCATGACGTAATAGTACGTCAAGGAGCGGGAAGGGGTTAAGAGGAACCTGGATATCTTTCTTGATACAACAGCAACATTTTCCCTTTTTTCATTGCAATAATAAAAGCTGCGTAGATATTGCCGCCTTAAAAAAGGAGAAGTCCAAAAACTTTGACTTCAAGGTGAGTCCTAATTCTCTTATCAAAGGAACTGGAAGTAGCTGGATGAAAAACTAGCATTCTCTACTCTCATTATGATGATCAAAGCAACAACTGACCCTGACGTGATTTGAACACGCAATCTTCTGATCTGGAGTCAGACGCGCTACCGTTGCGCCACAAGGTCATTTGATGATGAATTTATTGACCCTGTTCAGAACCAATGTCTTGTTGACAAAATGCTGATTACCTGCTCATTCTGATTGATTGAAGAAACCGGTTTTAAATTAAACTAATTTTAACCAAACTCCAAAAGCCTAGAAGCTTCGTGCCATCTTGCCGTTAGCGTTAAATGCTTCCAAGTAAATAATGGGACGCTGAGAGTGAGATTTTTACTCGATAAGGAAATCCTCTGTAAGCATTTTTCTTTCTTTAACTAAATTGGATTTAAGGGCCATGCGATTTTACAAAGAAATTGAGTATGAGTAGAAATCAAAAATACCATTTAAGGTGAAGATGGATAACAAGAAAGGCTATTGAGTTTTCTTCAACATTTCTTAGGTGCCATCTATTTACTATGTACAAATATATCAATGTAGGGTACATTTTTTTATTTATTATTTTATTTTTAAAGCCAGGGCTTTAACCAGAACAAGCGAGCATCAAGTACGTCGGGAGGAAAGAAAATTCACCATCATCACAGACTGAGATTCTTTACTGTAAGAGCAGTGAGACTTTGGAACTCTCTGCCAAAGGATTTTGTGATGGTTGATTTGTTGAATGATTTAAGAGGAACCTGGATATCTTTCTTGATACAACAGCAACATTTTCCCTTTTTTCATTGCAATAATAAAAGCTGCGTAGATATTGCCGCCTTAAAAAAGGAGAAGTCCAAAAACTTTGACTTCAAGGTGAGTCCTAATTCTCTTATCAAAGGAACTGGAACTAGCTGGATGAAAAACTAGCATTCTGTACTCTCATTATGATGATCAAAGCAACAACTGAACCTGACGTGATTTGAACACGCAACCTTCTGATCTGGAGTCAGACGCGCTACCGTTGCGCCACAAGGTCATTTGATGATGAATTTATTGACCCTGTTCAGAACCAATGTCTTGTTGACAAAATGCTGATTACCTGCTCATTCTGATTGATTGAAGAAACCGGTTTTAAATTAAACCAATTTTAACCAAACTCCAAAAGCCTAGAAGCTTCGTGCCATCTTGCCGTTAGCGTTAAATGCTTCCAAGTAAATAATGGGACGCTGAGAGTGAGATTTTTACTCGATAAGGAAATCCTCTGTAAGCATTTTTCTTTCTTTAACTAAATTGGATTTAAGGGCCATGCGATTTTACAAAGAAATTGAGTATAAGTAGAAATCAAAAATACCATTTAAGGTGAAGATGGATAACAAGAAAGGCTATTGAGTTTTCTTCAACATTTCTTAGGTGCCATCTATTTACTATGTACAAATATATCAATGTAGGGTACATTTTTTTATTTATTATTTTATTTTTAAAGCCAGGGCTTTAACCAGAACAAGACAGCATCAAGTACGTCGGGAGGAAAAAAAATTCACCATCATCACAGACTGAGATTCTTTACTGTAAGAGCAGTGAGACTTTGGAACTCTCTGCCAAAGGATTTTGTGATGGTTGATTTGTTGAATGATTTAAGAGGAACCTGGATATCTTTCTTGATACAACAGCAACATTTTCCCTTTTTTCATTGCAATAATAAAAGCTGCGAAGATATTGCCGCTTTAAAAAAGGAGAAGTCCAAAAAGTTTGACTTCAAGGTGAGTCCTAATTCTCTTATAAAAGGAACTGGAACTAGCTGGATGAAAAACTAGCATTCTGTACTCTCATTATGATGATCAAAGCAACAACTGACCCTGACATGATTTGAACACGCAACCTTCTGATCTGGAGTCAGACGCGCTACCGTTGCGCCACAAGGTCATTTGATGTTGAATTTATTGACCCTGTTCAGAACCAATGTCTTGTTGACAAAATGCTGATTACCTGCTCATTCTGATTGATTGAAGAAACCGGTTTTAAATTAAACCAATTTTAACCAAACTCCAAAAGCCTAGAAGCTTCGTGCCATCTTGCCGTTAGCGTTAAATGCTTCCAAGTAAATAATGGGACGCTGAGAGTGAGATTTTTACTCGATAAGGAAATCCTCTGTAAGCATTTTTCTTTCTTTAACTAAATTGGATTTAAGGGCCATGCGATTTTACAAAGAAATTGAGTATAAGTAGAAATCAAAAATACCATTTAAGGTGAAGATGGATAACAAGAAAGGCTATTGAGTTTTCTTCAACATTTCTTAGGTGCCATCTATTTACTATGTACAAATATATCAATGTAGGGTACATTTTTTTATTTATTATTTTATTTTTAAAGCCAGGGCTTTAACCAGAACAAGACAGCATCAAGTACGTCGGGAGGAAAAAAAATTCACCATCATCACAGACTGAGATTCTTTACTGTAAGAGCAGTGAGACTTTGGAACTCTCTGCCAAAGGATTTTGTGATGGTTGATTTGTTGAATGATTTAAGAGGAACCTGGATATCTTTCTTGATACAACAGCAACATTTTCCCTTTTTTCATTGCAATAATAAAAGCTGCGTAGATATTGCCGCCTTAAAAAAGGAGAAGTCCAAAAACTTTGACTTCAAGGTGAGTCCTAATTCTCTTATCAAAGGAATTGGAACTAGCTGGATGAAAATTAGCATTCTGTACTCACATTATGATGATCAAAGCAACAACTGAACCTGACGTGATTTGAACACGCAACCTTCTGATCTGGAGTCAGACGCGCTACCGTTGCGCCACAAGGTCATTTGATGATGAATTTATTGACCCTGTTCAGAACCAATGTCTTGTTGACAAAATGCTGATTACCTGCTCATTCTGATTGATTGAAGAAACCGGTTTTAAATTAAACCAATTTTAACCAAACTCCAAAAGCCTAGAAGCTTCGTGCCATCTTGCCGTTAGCGTTAAATGCTTCCAAGTAAATAATGGGACGCTGAGAGTGAGATTTTTACTCGATAAGGAAATCCTCTGTAAGCATTTTTCTTTCTTTAACTAAATTGGATTTAAGGGCCATGCGATTTTACAAAGAAATTGAGTATGAGTAGAAATCAAAAATACCATTTAAGGTGAAGATGGATAACAAGAAAGGCTATTGAGTTTTCTTCAACATTTCTTAGGTGCCATCTATTTACTATGTACAAATATATCAATGTAGGGTACATTTTTTTATTTATTATTTTATTTTTAAAGCCAGGGCTTTAACCAGAACAAGACAGCATCAAGTACGTCGGGAGGAAAAAAAATTCACCATCATCACAGACTGAGATTCTTTACTGTAAGAGCAGTGAGACTTTGGAACTCTCTGCCAAAGGATTTTGTGATGGTTGATTTGTTGAATGATTTAAGAGGAACCTGGATATCTTTCTTGATACAACAGCAACATTTTCCCTTTTTTCATTGCAATAATAAAAGCTGCGAAGATATTGCCGCTTTAAAAAAGGAGAAGTCCAAAAAGTTTGACTTCAAGGTGAGTCCTAATTCTCTTATCAAAGGAACTGGAACTAGCTGGATGAAAAACTAGCATTCTGTACTCTCATTATGATGATCAAAGCAACAACTGACCCTGACGTGATTTGAACACGCAACCTTCTGATCTGGAGTCAGACGCGCTACCGTTGCGCCACAAGGTCATTTGATGTTGAATTTATTGACCCTGTTCAGAACCAATGTCTTGTTGACAAAATGCTGATTACCTGCTCATTCTGATTGATTGAAGAAACCGGTTTTAAATTAAACCAATTTTAACCAAACTCCAAAAGCCTAGAAGCTTCGTGCCATCTTGCCGTTAGCGTTAAATGCTTCCAAGTAAATAATGGGACGCTGAGAGTGAGATTTTTACTCGATAAGGAAATCCTCTGTAAGCATTTTTCTTTCTTTAACTAAATTGGATTTAAGGGCCATGCGATTTTACAAAGAAATTGAGTATAAGTAGAAATCAAAAATACCATTTAAGGTGAAGATGGATAACAAGAAAGGCTATTGAGTTTTCTTCAACATTTCTTAGGTGCCATCTATTTACTATGTACAAATATATCAATGTAGGGTACATTTTTTTATTTATTATTTTATTTTTAAAGCCAGGGCTTTAACCAGAACAAGACAGCATCAAGTACGTCGGGAGGAAAAAAAATTCACCATCATCACAGACTGAGATTCTTTACTGTAAGAGCAGTGAGACTTTGGAACTCTCTGCCAAAGGATTTTGTGATGGTTGATTTGTTGAATGATTTAAGAGGAACCTGGATATCTTTCTTGATACAACAGCAACATTTTCCCTTTTTTCATTGCAATAATAAAAGCTGCGAAGATATTGCCGCCTTAAAAATGGAGAAGTCCAAAATCTTTGACTTCAAGGTGAGTCCTAATTCTCTTATCAAAGGAACTGGAACTAGCTGGATGAAAATTAGCATTCTGTACTCACATTATGATGATCAAAGCAACAACTGACCCTGACGTGATTTGAACACGCAACCTTCTGATCTGGAGTCAGACGCGCTACCGTTGCGCCACAAGGTCATTTGATGATGAATTTATTGACCCTGTTCAGAACCAATGTCTTGTTGACAAAATGCTGATTACCTGCTCATTCTGATTGATTGAAGAAACCGGTTTTAAATTAAACCAATTTTAACCAAACTCCAAAAGCCTAGAAGCTTCGTGCCATCTTGCCGTTAGCGTTAAATGCTTCCAAGTAAATAATGGGACGCTGAGACTGAGATTTTTACTCGATAAGGAAATCCTCTGTAAGCATTTTTCTTTCTTTAACTAAATTGGATTTAAGGGCCATGCGATTTTACAAAGAAATTGAGTATAAGTAGAAATCAAAAATACCATTTAAGGTGAAGATGGATAACAAGAAAGGCTATTGAGTTTTCTTCAACATTTCTTAGGTGCCATCTATTTACTATGTACAAATATATCAATGTAGGGTACATTTTTTTATTTATTATTTTATTTTTAAAGCCAGGGCTTTAACCAGAACAAGACAGCATCAAGTATGTCGGGAGGAAAAAAAATTCACCATCATCACAGACTGAGATTCTTTACTGTAAGAGCAGTGAGACTTTGGAACTCTCTGCCAAAGGATTTTGTGATGGTTGATTTGTTGAATGATTTAAGAGGAACCTGGATATCTTTCTTGATACAACAGCAACATTTTCCCTTTTTTCATTGCAATAATAAAAGCTGCGAAGATATTGCCGCTTTAAAAAAGGAGAAGTCCAAAAAGTTTGACTTCAAGGTGAGTCCTAATTCTCTTATCAAAGGAACTGGAACTAGCTGGATGAAAAACTAGCATTCTGTACTCTCATTATGATGATCAAAGCAACAACTGACCCTGACGTGATTTGAACACGCAACCTTCTGATCTGGAGTCAGACGCGCTACCGTTGCGCCACAAGGTCATTTGATGTTGAATTTATTGACCCTGTTCAGAACCAATGTCTTGTTGACAAAATGCTGATTACCTGCTCATTCTGATTGATTGAAGAAACCGGTTTTAAATTAAACCAATTTTAACCAAACTCCAAAAGCCTAGAAGCTTCGTGCCATCTTGCCGTTAGCGTTAAATGCTTCCAAGTAAATAATGGGACGCTGAGAGTGAGATTTTTACTCGATAAGGAAATCCTCTGTAAGCATTTTTCTTTCTTTAACTAAATTGGATTTAAGGGCCATGCGATTTTACAAAGAAATTGAGTATAAGTAGAAATCAAAAATACCATTTAAGGTGAAGATGGATAACAAGAAAGGCTATTGAGTTTTCTTCAACATTTCTTAGGTGCCATCTATTTACTATGTACAAATATATCAATGTAGGGTACATTTTTTTATTTATTATTTTATTTTTAAAGCCAGGGCTTTAACCAGAACAAGACAGCATCAAGTACGTCGGGAGGAAAAAAAATTCACCATCATCACAGACTGAGATTCTTTACTGTAAGAGCAGTGAGACTTTGGAACTCTCTGCCAAAGGATTTTGTGATGGTTGATTTGTTGAATGATTTAAGAGGAACCTGGATATCTTTCTTGATACAACAGCAACATTTTCACTTTTTTCATTGCAATAATAAAAGCTGCGAAGATATTGCCGCTTTAAAAAAGGAGAAGTCCAAAAAGTTTGACTTCAAGGTGAGTCCTTATTCTCTTATCAAAGGAACTGGAACTAGCTGGATGAAAAACTAGCATTCTGTACTCTCATTATGATGATCAAAGCAACAACTGACCCTGACGTGATTTGAACACGCAACCTTCTGATCTGGAGTCAGACGCGCTACCGTTGCGCCACAAGGTCATTTGATGTTGAATTTATTGACCCTGTTCAGAACCAATGTCTTGTTGACAAAATGCTGATTACCTGCTCATTGTGATTGATTGAAGAAACCGGTTTTAAATTAAACCAATTTTAACCAAACTCCAAAAGCCTAGAAGCTTCGTGCCATCTTGCCGTTAGCGTTAAATGCTTCCAAGTAAATAATGGGACGCTGAGAGTGAGATTTTTACTCGATAAGGAAATCCTCTGTAAGCATTTTTCTTTCTTTAACTAAATTGGATTTAAGGGCCATGCGATTTTACAAAGAAATTGAGTATAAGTAGAAATCAAAAATACCATTTAAGGTGAAGATGGATAACAAGAAAGGCTATTGAGTTTTCTTCAACATTTCTTAGGTGCCATCTATTTACTATGTACAAATATATCAATGTAGGGTACATTTTTTTATTTATTATTTTATTTTTAAAGCCAGGGCTTTAACCAGAACAAGACAGCATCAAGTACGTCGGGAGGAAAAAAAATTCACCATCATCACAGACTGAGATTCTTTACTGTAAGAGCAGTGAGACTTTGGAACTCTCTGCCAAAGGATTTTGTGATGGTTGATTTGTTGAATGATTTAAGAGGAACCTTGATATCTTTCTTGATACAACAGCAACATTTTCCCTTTTTTCATTGCAATAATAAAAGCTGCGTAGATATTGCCGCCTTAAAAAAGGAGAAGTCCAAAAACTTTGACTTCAAGGTGAGTCCTAATTCTCTTATCAAAGGAACTGGAACTAGCTGGATGAAAAACTAGCATTCTGTACTCTCATTATGATGATCAAAGCAACAACTGAACCTGACGTGATTTGAACACACAACCTTCTGATCTGGAGTCAGACGCGCTACCGTTGCGCCACAAGGTCATTTGATGATGAAGTTATTGACCCTGTTCAGAACCAATGTCTTGTTGACAAAATGCTGATTACCTGCTCATTCTGATTGATTGAAGAAACCGGTTTTAAATTAAACCAATTTTAACCAAACTCCAAAAGCCTAGAAGCTTCGTGCCATCTTGCCGTTAGCGTTAAATGCTTCCAAGTAAATAATGGGACGCTGAGAGTGAGATTTTTACTCGATAAGGAAATCCTCTGTAAGCATTTTTCTTTCTTTAACTAAATTGGATTTAAGGGCCATGCGATTTTACAAAGAAATTGAGTATAAGTAGAAATCAAAAATACCATTTAAGGTGAAGATGGATAACAAGAAAGGCTATTGAGTTTTCTTCAACATTTCTTAGGTGCCATCTATTTACTATGTACAAATATATCAATGTAGGGTACATTTTTTTATTTATTATTTTATTTTTAAAGCCAGGGCTTTAACCAGAACAAGACAGCATCAAGTACGTCGGGAGGAAAAAAAATTCACCATCATCACAGACTGAGATTCTTTACGGTAAGAGCAGTGAGACTTTGGAACTCTCTGCCAAAGGATTTTGTGATGGTTGATTTGTTGAATGATTTAAGAGGAACCTGGATATCTTTCTTGATACAACAGCAACATTTTTCCTTTTTTCATTGCAATAATAAAAGCTGCGTAGATATTGCCGCCTTAAAAAAGGAGAAGTCCAAAAACTTTGACTTCAAGGTGAGTCCTAATTCTCTTATCAAAGGAACTGGAACTAGCTGGATGAAAAACTAGCATTCTCTACTCTCATTATGATGATCAAAGCAACAACTGACCCTGACGTGATTTGAACACGCAACCTTCAGATCTGGAGTCAGACGCGCTACCGTTGCGCCACAAGGTCATTTGATGATTAATTTATTGACCCTGTTCAGAACCAATGTCTTGTTGACAAAATGCTGATTACCTGCTCATTCTGATTGATTGAAGAAACCGGTTTTAAATTAAACCAATTTTAACCAAACTCCAAAAGCCTAGAAGCTTCGTGCCATCTTGCCGTTAGCGTTAAATGCTTCCAAGTAAATAATGGGACGCTGAGAGTGAGATTTTTACTCGATAAGGAAATCCTCTGTAAGCATTTTTCTTTCTTTAACTAAATTGGATTTAAGGGCCATGCGATTTTACAAAGAAATTGAGTATAAGTAGAAATCAAAAATACCATTTAAGGTGAAGATGGATAACAAGAAAGGCTATTGAGTTTTCTTCAACATTTCTTAGGTGCCATCCATTTACTATGTACAAATATATCAATGTAGGGTACATTTTTTTATTTATTATTTTATTTTTAAAGCCAGGGCTTTAACCAGAACAAGACAGCATCAAGTACGTCGGGAGGAAAAAAAATTCACCATCATCACAGACTGAGATTCTTTACTGTAAGAGCAGTGAGACTTTGGAACTCTCTGCCAAAGGATTTTGTGATGGTTGATTTGTTGAATGATTTAAGAGGAACCTGGATATCTTTCTTGATACAACAGCAACATTTTCCCTTTTTTCATTGCAATAATAAAAGCTGCGTAGATATTGCCGCCTTAAAAAAGGAGAAGTCCAAAATCTTTGACTTCAAGGTGAGTCCTAATTCTCTTATCAAAGGAACTGGAACTAGCCGGATGAAAAACTAGCATTCTCTACTCTCATTATGATGATCAAAGCAACAACTGATCCTGACGTGATTTGAACACGCAACCTTCTGATCTGGAGTCAGACGCGCTACCGTTGCGCCACAAGGTCATTTGATGATGAATTTATTGACCCTGTTCAGAACCAATGTCTTGTTGACAAAATGCTGATTACCTGCTCATTCTGATTGATTGAAGAAACCGGTTTTCAATTAAACCAATTTTAACCAAACTCCAAAAGCCTAGAAGCTTTGTGCCATCTTGCCGTTAGCGTTAAATGCTTCCAAGTAAATAATGGGACGCTGAGAGTGAGATTTTTACTCAATAAGGAAATCCTCTGTAAGCATTTTTCTTTCTTTAACTAAATTGGATTTAAGGGCCATGCGATTTTACAAAGAAATTGAGTATAAGTAGAAATCAAAAATACCATTTAAGGTGAAGATGGATAACAAGAAAGGCTATTGAGTTTTCTTCAACATTTCTTAGGTGCCATCTATTTACTATGTACAAATATATCAATGTAGGGTACATTTTTTTATTTATTATTTTATTTTTAAAGCCAGGGCTTTAACCAGAACAAGACAGCATCAAGTACGTCGGGAGGAAAAAAAATTCACCATCATCACAGACTGAGATTCTTTACTGTAAGAGCAGTGAGACTTTGGAACTCTCTGCCAAAGGATTTTGTGATGGTTGATTTGTTGAATGATTTAACCCCTTAAGGACGCAGCCTAGTTTTGGCCTTAAGGCTCAGAGCCCATTTTTCAAATCTGACATATTTCACTTTATGTGGTAATAACGTCGGAATGCTTAAACCTACTCAAGCGATTCTGAGATTGTTTTCTCGTGACACATTGGGCTTCATTTGTGTAAAGGTTCAGATAGCACCAGATACGTGGAAGGGTGAGGTTTTGCACGGATAGGGGCCCAACCCAAACATAAATATAAAAGAGTATCCGGCACACCAATATAGAAAAAAAGGTATTTTTTATTTTGTTTCTAATGCCAGTGGCAGAGTGCGACGTTTCGGTCTAGGTGACCTTCATCAGGCACTGAGCCGTGCTGGGCAACTGAATTGACGAGCGCTAGTGGTGCTGATAGCGGCTGGCCGCTGTATCACTGGCATTAGAAACAAAATAAAAAATACCTTTTTTTCTATATTGGTGTGCCGGATACTCTTTTATACATTGGGCTTCATGTTCTAGGTAAAATTTGGTCGATATATTCAGTGTTTATTGGTGAAAAATTGCAAAATTTAGAGAAAATTTTGAAAAAATTGCATTTTTCAGAATTTAAATGCATCTGCTTGTAAAACAGACGGTTATACCACCCACAATAGTCACTAGTTCACATTTCCCATATGTCTACTTTAGATTGGCATCGTTTTTTGAACATTCTTTTATTTTTCTTGGACGTTACAAGGCTTAGAACATAAACAGCAATTTCTCATATTTTTAAGAAAATGTCAAAAGCCTTTTTTTTTAGGTACATGTACAGTTCTGAAGTGGCTTTGAGGGGCCTATGTATTAGAAACCCTGATAAAACACCCCATTTTAAAAACTAGACCCCTCAGAGTATTCAAAACAGCATTTAGAAAGTTTTTTAACCCTTCAGGCATTTCACAGGAATTAAAGCAAAGTGGAGGTGAACTTTGCAAATTTCATTTTTCTTGCGGAATTTCAATTTTATTCATTTTTTTTCTGTAACAGAGAAGGTTTTACCAGAGAAACACTACTAAATATGTATTGTCCAGATTCTGAAGTTTTTAGAAATGTCCCACATGTGGCCCTACTGCGCTCGTGGACTAAAACACAAGCCCTAGAAGCAAAGAAGCACCTAGTGCATTTTGAGTCCTCTTTTTTTATTAGAATATATTTTAGGCAGCATGCCAGGTTTGAAGAGGTGTTGAGGTGCCAAAACAGTAGGAATCCCCCAATAGTGACCCCATTTTGGAAATTACACCCCTCAAGGAATTCATTTATGGCTGTTGTTACCATTTTGACAGCACAGTTTTTTCACAGCACGTATTTGAATTGGGCTGTGAAATGAAAAAAATGTCATTTTTTCCAATAAAATGTCATTTGTGATCAAAATTTCTTATTTTCACAGGGAACAAAATACCCAATTTGGTTGCCCAATTTGTCCTTAGTGTGGCAATACCCCATTTGTGGTGATAAACTGCCGTTTGGGCCCATGGGAGGGCTCAGAAGGAAAGGAGCGCTATATGTTTGTTGGAGTCCAGATTTTGCTGGATTGGTTTTCGGGTGCCATGTCGCATTTGCAAAGCCTCAGGGGTATCAAAGCAATGGAAACCCACCAAAAGTGACCCCATTTTGGAAACTACACCCCTCAAGGAATTCATTTATGGTTGTTGTTAGCATTTTGAGCACACAGTTTTTTCACAGCACCTATTTCAATTGGGCTGTGACATTAAAAAAATGACATTTTTTCCAATAAGATGTAATTTTTTATCAAAATTTCTTATTTTCACAGGGAACAAAATGCTCAATTTTGTTGCCCAATTTCTCCTGAGTGCAGCAATACCCTATTTGTGGCAATAAACTGCCGTTTGGGCCCATGGGAGGCCTCAGAAGGGAAGGAGCGCTGTGTGTTCTTTGGAGTCCAGATTTTGCTGGATTGGTTTTCGGCTGCCATGTCGCATTTGCAGAGCCCCAGAGGTATCAAAGCAATGGAAACCCACCAGAAGTGACCCCATTTTGGAAACTACACCCCTCAAGGAATTAATTTATGGGTAATGTGACCATTTAGACCCCATAGTTTCTTCACAGAACTTATTTGAATTGGGCTGGGAATTAAAAAAAAATATATTTTTTCCAATAATATGTCATTTTAGCTCAAAAATTCTTATTTTCACAAGAAATAAAATACTCCATTTTGTTGCCCAATTTGTCCTGATTGCGGCAATACCCCATTTGTGGTGATAAACTGCCATTTGGGCCCATGGGAGGGCTCAGAAGGAAAGGAGCGCTGTGTGTTCTTTGGAGTCCAGATTTTGCTGGATTGGTTTTCGGGTGCCATGTCGCATTTGCAGAGCCCCAGAGCTATCAAAGCAATAGAAAACAATCACAAATGACCCCATTTTGGAAACTACACCCCTCAAGGAATTCATTTATGGGTGTTGTGACTATTTTGACCCCATAGTTTTTTCACAGAACTAATTTGAATTGGGCTGGGAATGAAAACAAAATTATTTTTCCCAAATAATATGTAGCTGAAAATGTCTTATTTTCACAAGAAACAAAATACCCCATTCTGTTGCGCAATTTGTTCTGAGGGCCGCAATACCCCATTTGTTGTGATAAACTGCCGTTTGGGCCCATGGGAGGGCTCAGAAGGAAAGGACCACCATTTGGCCTACTGGGGATTTTCTAGTGCGAAGTCATGTATGCAGAAGCACCTGAGGTACCAGTACAGTTGAAACCCGCAAGAAGTGACCCCGTTTTAAAAACTACACCCTTAAGGCATTCATCTAGAGGTGTAGTGATCATTTTGACCGGAGACCTACACCCCATAAACTGTAATGTGGGTTCTCCCGGGTATGGCAATACCCTACATGTGGCTGTTATCAGCTGCCTGGGCACACAGCAGGGCTCAGAGGGGAAAGACGACGGGGGATAAGCTGTGCGGAGTGCATCAGGGTAAGTAAAATTGGGGTAAATTATAAACCAAGGGATGTATGATAAATTTTAAAACACTCTTTCATACAGAGCTCTGGTTATTCGGGACACGTGTCACATTGATATATTGTGTCATCCATTATCGCCCTCTTATAGCAGACTTTGCACCTCTTTTGACTTTTTCCCTTCTTGCCAGTTTGGGGAACTTCCCCTGGAAAGTGTTGCCGCCCTGGTACGATGCGTGTGGCCTCGCTTCCGGAAGTACTGGGTGCCCCCCCTTCTTGGTCCCTAAAGATTAGGTTCTTGATAATCACCTCTTGAAATTCCAGGAAAGTTCCCGTCTGGCCTGCACATCGACGTAGCACGTACGCATTGTACAAAGCCATCTGTATGATGTGCACGGCCAGCTTCTTATACCACACCGCATGGCGCTGTAGGGCTTCAGGGCTTGATCTTACAAGTCCACCCCTCCCATGTACCTATTGTAGTCCAGGATGCAGTCTGGTTTGGGGGGGTGGCCTTTCCTTCATATATCCTAAACCTGTAGGTATACCCTGATGCACTCTCGCAGCTTATACATCTTCACGCCATACCTTGCCCTCTTACCCGGCAGGTACTCGCGGAATTGAACCCTACCTTTAAAATGTACCAGGGACTCATCTATAGAAATACACTTCTCGGGGTGTATGCTTGGGAAAACCGGGCACTGGAACGGTCTAATAGGGGTCTCCGTTTATACAAACGGTCAAAACTGGGGTCATCTCGGGGTGGGCACGGCTCATTATCAGTATAATGTAAGAAGCGAAGTATTGCCTCATTTATTTATTTTTTTAGGTTCCAGTTCAGTTCTGAAGTTGCTTTGAGGGGCCCATATATTAGAAACCCCTATGAAATACCCCATTTTAGAAACTAGACCCCTCAAAGTATTCACAACAGCATTTAGAAAGTTTATGAACCCTTTAGGTGTTTCACAGGAATTTAGAGCAAAGTAGAGGTGAAATTTACATTTATTTTTTTTTTCAGAAAATCCTCATTATACCATTTTTTTTATACCACAAAAGGATTTATCAGTGAAACGCAAATTAATACTTATTGCCCAGATTCTGCAGTTTAGAGAAATATCCCACATGTGGCCCTCGGGCGGTAATGAACTGAAGCACCGGCCTCCGAAGCAAAGGAGCACCTAGTGGATTTTGAGGCCTCTTTTTTATTAGGCACCATGTCCGGTTTGAAGAGGTCTTGTGGTGCCAAAACATTGGGAACCCCCCAAAAGTGACCCCAATTTGGAAACTAGACCCCTTGAGGAATCCATTGTAGTTTTCTTGGGGTGCATGCGGCTTTTTGATCAGTTTTTATTCTATTTTTAGGTGGCGCGGTGACTAAAAAACAGCAATTCTACTATTGTTTTTTTATTCTTTTTTTTTTACAGCGTTCACCGTGCGCTATAAATAAAATATTCACTTTATTCTGCGGGGCGATACGATTACGTCGATACCAGATGTTTATAGTTTTTTTTTATGTCTTATGGCGTTTGCACAATAAAATACGTTTTGTAAACAATCATTCACTTTTTGTGTTACCTTATTCTAAGAGCCAGAACGTTTTTATTTTTCAATCAATAAAGCCGTGCGAGGACTTTTTTTTTGCGTAACGAACTGTAGTTTCGATCAATACCATTTTTCGGTACATGCGACTTTTTGATCTCTTTTTATTCCATTTTTTGGGAGGTGAAGTGACCAAAGAATTGTGATTGTGGTACGGTTTATTATTATTTTATTTTACGGCGTTCATCGTGCGGGATAAATAATGAAATAATTTTGTAGTTCAGGCCGTTACGGACGCGGCGATACCAATTATGTATAGTTTATTTGTTTGTTTATATATTTTTATTAATAATAAAGGACTGATAAGGGAAAAAGGGGGATTTTTACTTTTATTACTTTTAAATCTTTTATTTTCTTATTTTTACACATCTTTTTTACTTTATTACTTTGTCCCACTAGGGGACATGAGGGCAGGAGGCCCTGATCGCTATTCTAATACACTGCACTACATGCGTAGTGCAGTGTATTAGAACTGTCAGCTACTCACTGACAGCAAGCATAGTGGGTCCTGACGTTGTCAGGACCCACTAGGCTTCCGTCTATGGCATAGCCGGACGCCATTGTTTGGTGTCCGGTTGCCATAGTCACCATCGCCGGCCGCTATCGCGTAGCAGGCCGGCGATGGCAGCTTAACCCCTAAAAAGCCGCGATCTCTATAGAACACGGCTTTTAAGGGGTTAATAAGCGGGGACACAGCGATCGGTCCCCGCTGTAGGAGCTGTGACAGCTGCTGAATAAGACAGCAGCGTCACAGCTCCTGTATGTGTCGGGAGGACGGCCGAAACGGCCGTTACTCCCGAGACGTACTATTACGGCATGGAGCGCGAACGATACAGCTGCCATGACGTAATAGTACGTCAAGGAGCGGGAAGGGGTTAAGAGGAACCTGGATATCTTTCTTGATACAACAGCAACATTTTCCCTTTTTTCATTGCAATAATAAAAGCTGCGTAGATATTGCCGCCTTAAAAAAGGAGAAGTCCAAAAACTTTGACTTCAAGGTGAGTCCTAATTCTCTTATCAAAGGAACTGGAACTAGCTGGATGAAAAACTAGCATTCTCTACTCTCATTATGATGATCAAAGCAACAACTGACCCTGACGTGATATGAACACGCAACCTTCTGATCTGGAGTCAGACGCGCTACCGTTGCGCCACAAGGTCATTTGATGATGAATGCATTGACCCTGTTCAGAACCAATGTCTTGTTGACAAAATGCTGATTACCTGCTCATTCTGATTGATTGAAGAAACCGGTTTTAAATTAAACCAATTTTAACCAAACTCCAAAAGCCTAGAAGCTTCGTGCCATCTTGCCGTTAGCGTTAAATGCTTCCAAGTAAATAATGGGACGCTGAGAGTGAGATTTTTACTCGATAAGGAAATCCTCTGTAAGCATTTTTCTTTCTTTAACTAAATTGGATTTAAGGGCCATGCGATTTTACAAAGAAATTGAGTATAAGCAGAAATCAAAAATACCATTTAAGGTGAAGATGGATAACAAGAAAGGCTATTGAGTTTTCTTCAACATTTCTTAGGTGCCATCTATTTACTATGTACAAATATATCAATGTAGGGTACATTTTTTTATTTATTATTTTATTTTTAAAGCCAGGGCTTTAACCAGAACAAGACAGCATCAAGTACGTCGGGAGGAAAAAAAATTCACCATCATCACAGACTGAGATTCTTTACTGTAAGAGCAGTGAGACTTTGGAACTCTCTGCCAAAGGATTTTGTGATGGTTGATTTGTTGAATGATTTAAGAGGAACCTGGATATCTTTCTTGATACAACAGCAACATTTTCCCTTTTTTCATTGCAATAATAAAAGCTGCGAAGATATTGCCGCTTTAAAAAAGGAGAAGTCCAAAAAGTTTGACTTCAAGGTGAGTCCTAATTCTCTTATCAAAGGAATTGGAACTAGCTGGATGAAAATTAGCATTCTGTACTCACATTATGATGATCAAAGCAACAACTGACCCAGACGTGATTTGAACACGCAACCTTCTGATCTGGAGTCAGACGCGCTACCGTTGCGCCACAAGGTCATTTGATGATGAATTTATTGACCCTGTTCAGAACCAATGTCTTGTTGACAAAATGCTGATTACCTGCTCATTCTGATTGATTGAAGAAACCGGTTTTAAATTAAACCAATTTTATCCAAACTCCAAAAGCCTAGAAGCTTCGTGCCATCTTGCCGTTAGCGTTAAATGCTTCCAAGTAAATAATGGGACGCTGAGAGTGAGATTTTTACTCGATAAGGAAATCCTCTGTAAGCATTTTTCTTTCTTTAACTAAATTGGATTTAAGGGCCATGCGATTTTACAAAGAAATTGAGTATAAGTAGAAATCAAAAATACCATTTAAGGTGAAGATGGATAACAAGAAAGGCTATTGAGTTTTCTTCAACATTTCTTAGGTGCCATCTATTTACTATGTACAAATATATCAATGTAGGGTACATTTTTTTATTTATTATTTTATTTTTAAAGCCAGGGCTTTAACCAGAACAAGACAGCATCAAGTACGTCGGGAGGAAAAAAAATTCAACATCATCACAGACTGAGATTCTTTACTGTAAGAGCAGTGAGACTTTGGAACTCTCTGCCAAAGGATTTTGTGATGGTTGATTTGTTGAATGATTTAAGAGGAACCTGGATATCTTTCTTGATACAACAGCAACATTTTCCCTTTTTTCATTGCAATAATAAAAGCTGCGAAGATATTGCCGCTTTAAAAAAGGAGAAGTCCAAAAACTTTGACTTCAAGGTGAGTCCTAATTCTCTTATCAAAGGAACTGGAACTAGCTGGATGAAAAACTAGCATTCTCTACTCTCATTATGATGATCAAAGCAACAACTGACCCTGACGTGATTTGAACACGCAACCTTCTGATCTGGAGTCAGACGCGCTACCGTTGCGCCACAAGGTCATTTGATGATGAATGTATTGACCCTGTTCAGAACCAATGTCTTGTTGACAAAATGCTGATTACCTGCTCATTCTGATTGATTGAAGAAACCGGTTTTAAATTAAACCAATTTTAACCAAACTCCAAAAGCCTAGAAGCTTCGTGCCATCTTGCCGTTAGCGTTAAATGCTTCCAAGTAAATAATGGGACGCTGAGAGTGAGATTTTTACTCGATAAGGAAATCCTCTGTAAGCATTTTTCTTTCTTTAACTAAATTGGATTTAAGGGCCATGCGATTTTACAAAGAAATTGAGTATAAGCAGAAATCAAAAATACCATTTAAGGTGAAGATGGATAACAAGAAAGGCTATTGAGTTTTCTTCAACATTTCTTAGGTGCCATCTATTTACTATGTACAAATATATCAATGTAGGGTACATTTTTTTATTTATTATTTTATTTTTAAAGCCAGGGCTTTAACCAGAACAAGACAGCATCAAGTACGTCGGGAGGAAAAAAAATTCACCATCATCACAGACTGAGATTCTTTACTGTAAGAGCAGTGAGACTTTGGAACTCTCTGCCAAAGGATTTTGTGATGGTTGATTTGTTGAATGATTTAAGAGGAACCTGGATATCTTTCTTGATACAACAGCAACATTTTCCCTTTTTTCATTGCAATAATAAAAGCTGCGTAGATATTGCTGCCTTAAAAAAGGAGAAGTCCAAAAACTTTGACTTCAAGGTGAGTCCTAATTCTCTTATCAAAGGAACTGGCTGGATGAAAATTAGCATTCTGTACTCACATTATGATGATCAAAGCAACAACTGACCCTGACGTGATTTGAACAAGCAACCTTCTGATCTGGAGTCAGACGCGCTACCGTTGCGCCACAAAGTCATTTGATGATGCATTTATTGACCCTGTTCAGAACCAATGTCTTGTTGACAAAATGCTGATTACCTGCTCATTCTGATTGATTGAAGAAACCGGTTTTAAATTAAACCAATTTTAACCAAACTCCAAAAGCCTAGAAGCTTCGTGCCATCTTGCCGTTAGCGTTAAATGCTTCCAAGTAAATAATGGGACGCTGAGAGTGAGATTTTTACTCGATAAGGAAATCCTCTGTAAGCATTTTTCTTTCTTTAACTAAATTGGATTTAAGGGCCATGCGATTTTACAAAGAAATTGAGTATAAGCAGAAATCAAAAATACCATTTAAGGTGAAGATGGATAACAAGAAAGGCTATTGAGTTTTCTTCAACATTTCTTAGGTGCCATCTATTTACTATGTACAAATATATCAATGTAGGGTACATTTTTTTATTTATTATTTTATTTTTAAAGCCAGGGCTTTAACCAGAACAAGACAGCATCAAGTACGTCGGGAGGAAAAAAAATTCACCATCATCACAGACTGAGATTCTTTACTGTAAGAGCAGTGAGACTTTGGAACTCTCTGCCAAAGGATTTTGTGATGGTTGATTTGTTGAATGATTTAAGAGGAACCTGGATATCTTTCTTGATACAACAGCAACATTTTCCCTTTTTTCATTGCAATAATAAAAGCTGCGAAGATATTGCCGCTTTAAAAAAGGAGAAGTCCAAAAAGTTTGACTTCAAGGTGAGTCCTAATTCTCTTATCAAAGGAATTGGAACTAGCTGGATGAAAATTAGCATTCTGTACTCACATTATGATGATCAAAGCAACAACTGACCCAGACGTGATTTGAACACGCAACCTTCTGATCTGGAGTCAGACGCGCTACCGTTGCGCCACAAGGTCATTTGATGATGAATTTATTGACCCTGTTCAGAACCAATGTCTTGTTGACAAAATGCTGATTACCTGCTCATTCTGATTGATTGAAGAAACCGGTTTTAAATTAAACCAATTTTATCCAAACTCCAAAAGCCTAGAAGCTTCGTGCCATCTTGCCGTTAGCGTTAAATGCTTCCAAGTAAATAATGGGACGCTGAGAGTGAGATTTTTACTCGATAAGGAAATCCTCTGTAAGCATTTTTCTTTCTTTAACTAAATTGGATTTAAGGGCCATGCGATTTTACAAAGAAATTGAGTATAAGTAGAAATCAAAAATACCATTTAAGGTGAAGATGGATAACAAGAAAGGCTATTGAGTTTTCTTCAACATTTCTTAGGTGCCATCTATTTACTATGTACAAATATATCAATGTAGGGTACATTTTTTTATTTATTATTTTATTTTTAAAGCCAGGGCTTTAACCAGAACAAGACAGCATCAAGTACGTCGGGAGGAAAAAAAATTCACCATCATCACAGACTGAGATTCTTTACTGTAAGGGCAGTGAGACTTTGGAACTCTCTGCCAAAGGATTTTGTGATGGTTGATTTGTTGAATGATTTAAGAGGAACCTGGATATCTTTCTTGATACAACAGCAACATTTTCCCTTTTTTCATTGCAATAATAAAAGCTGCGTAGATATTGCTGCCTTAAAAAAGGAGAAGTCCAAAAACTTTGACTTCAAGGTGAGTCCTAATTCTCTTATCAAAGGAACTGGCTGGATGAAAATTAGCATTCAGTACTCACATTAAGATGATGAAAGCAACAACTGACCCTGACGTGATTTGAACAAGCAACCTTCTGATCTGGAGTCAGACACGCTACCGTTGCGCCACAAAGTCATTTGATGATGCATTTATTGACCCTGTTCAGAACCAATGTCTTGTTGACAAAATGCTGATTACCTGCTCATTCTGATTGATTGAAGAAACCGGTTTTAAATTAAACCAATTTTAACCAAACTCCAAAAGCCTAGAAGCTTCGTGCCATCTTGCCGTTAGCGTTAAATGCTTCCAAGTAAATAATGGGACGCTGAGAGTGAGATTTTTACTCGATAAGGAAATCCTCTGTAAGCATTTTTCTTTCTTTAACTAAATTGGATTTAAGGGCCATGCGATTTTACAAAGAAATTGAGTATAAGTAGAAATCAAAAATACCATTTAAGGTGAAGATGGATAACAAGAAAGGCTATTGAGTTTTCTTCAACATTTCTTAGGTGCCATCTATTTACTATGTACAAATATATCAATGTAGGGTACATTTTTTTATTTATTATTTTATTTTTAAAGCCAGGGCTTTAACCAGAACAAGACAGCATCAAGTACGTCGGGAGGAAAAAAAATTCACCATCATCACAGACTGAGATTCTTTACTGTAAGAGCAGTGAGACTTTGGAACTCTCTGCCAAAGGATTTTGTGATGGTTGATTTGTTGAATGATTTAAGAGGAACCTTGATATCTTTCTTGATACAACAGCAACATTTTCCCTTTTTTCATTGCAATAATAAAAGCTGCGTAGATATTGCCGCCTTAAAAAAGGAGAAGTCCAAAAAATTTGACTTCAAGGTGAGTCCTAATTCTCTTATCAAAGGAACTGGAACTAGCTGGATGAAAAACTAGCATTCTGTACTCTCAATATGATGATCAAAGCAACAACTGAACCTGACGTGATTTGAACACGCAACCTTCTGATCTGGAGTCAGACGCGCTACCGTTGCGCCACAAGGTCATTTGATGATGAAGTTATTGACCCTGTTCAGAACCAATGTCTTGTTGACAAAATGCTGATTACCTGCTCATTCTGATTGATTGAAGAAACCGGTTTTAAATTAAACCAATTTTAACCAAACTCCAAAAGCCTAGAAGCTTCGTGCCATCTTGCCGTTAGCGTTAAATGCTTCCAAGTAAATAATGGGACGCTGAGAGTGAGATTTTTACTCGATAAGGAAATCCTCTGTAAGCATTTTTCTTTCTTTAACTAAATTGGATTTAAGGGCCATGCGATTTTACAAAGAAATTGAGTATAAGTAGAAATCAAAAATACCATTTAAGGTGAAGATGGATAACAAGAAAGGCTATTGAGTTTTCTTCAACATTTCTTAGGTGCCATCTATTTACTATGTACAAATATATCAATGTAGGGTACATTTTTTTATTTATTATTTTATTTTTAAAGCCAGGGCTTTAACCAGAACAAGACAGCATCAAGTACGTCGGGAGGAAAAAAAATTCACCATCATCACAGACTGAGATTCTTTACTGTAAGAGCAGTGAGACTTTGGAACTCTCTGCCAAAGGATTTTGTGATGGTTGATTTGTTGAATGATTTAAGAGGAACCTGGATATCTTTCTTGATACAACAGCAACATTTTCCCTTTTTTCATTGCAATAATAAAAGCTGCGTAGATATTGCCGCCTTAAAAAAGGAGAAGTCCAAACAATTTGACTTCAAGGTGAGTCCTAATTCTCTTATCAAAGGAACTGGAACTAGCTGGATGAAAAACTAGCATTCTGTACTCTCAATATGATGATCAAAGCAACAACTGAACCTGACGTGATTTGAACACGCAACCTTCTGATCTGGAGTCAGACGCGCTACCGTTGCGCCACAAGGTCATTTGATGATGAAGTTATTGACCCTGTTCAGAACCAATGTCTTGTTGACAAAATGCTGATTACCTGCTCATTCTGATTGATTGAAGAAACCGGTTTTAAATTAAACCAATTTTAACCAAACTCCAAAAGCCTAGAAGCTTCGTGCCATCTTGCCGTTAGCGTTAAATGCTTCCAAGTAAATAATGGGACGCTGAGAGTGAGATTTTTACTCGATAAGGAAATCCTCTGTAAGCATTTTTCTTTCTTTAACTAAATTGGATTTAAGGGCCATGCGATTTTACAAAGAAATTGAGTATAAGTAGAAATCAAAAATACCATTTAAGGTGAAGATGGATAACAAGAAAGGCTATTGAGTTTTCTTCAACATTTCTTAGGTGCCATCTATTTACTATGTACAAATATATCAATGTAGGGTACATTTTTTTATTTATTATTTTATTTTTAAAGCCAGGGCTTTAACCAGAACAAGACAGCATCAAGTACGTCGGGAGGAAAAAAAATTCACCATCATCACAGACTGAGATTCTTTACTGTAAGAGCAGTGAGACTTTGGAACTCTCTGCCAAAGGATTTTGTGATGGTTGATTTGTTGAATGATTTAAGAGGAACCTGGATATCTTTCTTGATACAACAGCAACATTTTCCCTTTTTTCATTGCAATAATAAAAGCTGCGAAGATATTGCCGCTTTAAAAAAGGAGAAGTCCAAAAAGTTTGACTTCAAGGTGAGTCCTAATTCTCTTATCAAAGGAATTGGAACTAGCTGGATGAAAATTAGCATTCTGTACTCACATTATGATGATCAAAGCAACAACTGACCCAGACGTGATTTGAACACGCAACCTTCTGATCTGGAGTCAGACGCGCTACCGTTGCGCCACAAGGTCATTTGATGATGAATTTATTGACCCTGTTCAGAACCAATGTCTTGTTGACAAAATGCTGATTACCTGCTCATTCTGATTGATTGAAGAAACCGGTTTTAAATTAAACCAATTTTATCCAAACTCCAAAAGCCTAGAAGCTTCGTGCCATCTTGCCGTTAGCGTTAAATGCTTCCAAGTAAATAATGGGACGCTGAGAGTGAGATTTTTACTCGATAAGGAAATCCTCTGTAAGCATTTTTCTTTCTTTAACTAAATTGGATTTAAGGGCCATGCGATTTTACAAAGAAATTGAGTATAAGTAGAAATCAAAAATACCATTTAAGGTGAAGATGGATAACAAGAAAGGCTATTGAGTTTTCTTCAACATTTCTTAGGTGCCATCTATTTACTATGTACAAATATATCAATGTAGGGTACATTTTTTTATTTATTATTTTATTTTTAAAGCCAGGGCTTTAACCAGAACAAGACAGCATCAAGTACGTCGGGAGGAAAAAAAATTCACCATCATCACAGACTGAGATTCTTTACTGTAAGAGCAGTGAGACTTTGGAACTCTCTGCCAAAGGATTTTGTGATGGTTGATTTGTTGAATGATTTAAGAGGAACCTGGATATCTTTCTTGATACAACAGCAACATTTTCCCTTTTTTCATTGCAATAATAAAAGCTGCGAAGATATTGCCGCTTTAAAAAAGGAGAAGTCCAAAAAGTTTGACTTCAAGGTGAGTCCTAATTCTCTTATCAAAGGAACTGGAACTAGCTGGATGAAAAACTAGCATTCTGTACTCTCATTATGATGATCAAAGCAACAACTGACCCTGACGTGATTTGAACACGCAACCTTCTGATCTGGAGTCAGACGCGCTACCGTTGCGCCACAAGGTCATTTGATGATGAATTTATTGACCCTGTTCAGAACCAATGTCTTGTTGACAAAATGCTGATTACCTGCTCATTCTGATTGATTGAAGAAACCGGTTTTAAATTAAACCAATTTTAACCAAACTCCAAAAGCCTAGAAGCTTCGTGCCATCTTGCCGTTAGCGTTAAATGCTTCCAAGTAAATAATGGGACGCTGAGAGTGAGATTTTTACTCGATAAGGAAATCCTCTGTAAGCATTTTTCTTTCTTTAACTAAATTGGATTTAAGGGCCATGCGATTTTACAAAGAAATTGAGTATAAGTAGAAATCAAAAATACCATTTAAGGTGAAGATGGATAACAAGAAAGGCTATTGAGTTTTCTTCAACATTTCTTAGGTGCCATCTATTTACTATGTACAAATATATCAATGTAGGGTACATTTTTTTATTTATTATTTTATTTTTAAAGCCAGGGTTTTAACCAGAACAAGACAGCATCAAGTACGTCGGGAGGAAAAAAAATTCACCATCATCACAGACTGAGATTCTTTACTGTAAGGGCAGTGAGACTTTGGAACTCTCTGCCAAAGGATTTTGTGATGGTTGATTTGTTGAATGATTTAAGAGGAACCTGGATATCTTTCTTGATACAACAGCAACATTTTCCCTTTTTTCATTGCAATAATAAAAGCTGCGTAGATATTGCCGCCTTAAAAAAGGAGAAGTCCAAAAACTTTGACTTCAAGGTGAGTCCTAATTCTCTTATCAAAGGAACTGGCTGGATGAAAATTAGCATTCTGCACTCACATTATGATGATCAAAGCAACAACTGACCCTGACGTGATTTGAACACGCAACCTTCTGATCTGGAGTCAGACGCGCTACCGTTGCGCCACACGGTCATTTGATGATGAATTTATTGACCCTGTTCAGAACCAATGTCTTGTTGACAAAATGCTGATTGCCTGCTCATTCTGATTGATTGAAGAAACCGGTTTTAAATTAAACCAATTTTAACCAAACTCCAAAAGCCTAGAAGCTTCGTGCCATCTTGCCGTTAGCGTTAAATGCTTCCAAGTAAATAATGGGATGCTGAGAGTGAGATTTTTACTCGATAAGGAAATCCTCTGTAAGCATTTTTCTTTCTTTAACTTAATTGGATTTAAGGGCCATGTGATTTTACAAAGAAATTGAGTATAAGTAGAAATCAAAAATACCATTTAAGGTGAAGATGGATAACAATAAAGGCTATTGAGTTTTCTTCAACATTTCTTAGGTGCCATCTATTTACTATGTACAAATATATCAATGTAGGGTACATTTTTTTATTTATTATTTTATTTTTAAAGCCAGGGCTTTAACCAGAAAAAGACAGCATCAAGTACGTCGGGAGGAAAAAAAATTCACCATCATCACAGACTGAGATTCTTTACAGTAAGAGCAGTAAGACTTTGGAACTCTCTGCCAAAGGATTTTGTGATGGTTGATTTGTTGAATGATTTAAGAGGAACCTGGATATCTTTCTTGATACAACAGCAACATTTTCCCTTTTTTCATTGCAATAATAAAAGCTGCGAAGATATTGCCGCTTTAAAAAAGGAGAAGTCCAAAAACGTTGACTTCAAGGTGAGTCCTAATTCTCTTATCAAAGGAACTAGCTGGATGAAAATTAGCATTCTGTACTCACTTTATGATGATCAAAGCAACAACTGACCCTGACGTGCTTTGAACACGCAACCTTCTGATCTGGAGTCAGACGCGCTATCGTTGCGCCACAAGGTCATTTGATGATGAATTTATTGACCCTGTTCAGAACCAATGTCTTGTTGACAAAATGCTGATTACCTGCTCATTCTGATTGATTGAAGAAACCGGTTTTAAATTAAACCAATTTTAACCAAACTCCAAAAGCCTAGAAGCTTCGTGCCATCTTGCCGTTAGCGTTAAATGCTTCCAAGTAAATAATGGGACGCTGAGAGTGAGATTTTTACTCGATAAGGAAATCCTCTGTAAGCATTTTTCTTTCTTTAACTAAATTGGATTTAAGGGCCATGCGATTTTACAAAGAAATTGAGTATAAGTAGAAATCAAAAATACCATTTAAGGTGAAGATGGATAACAAGAAAGGCTATTGAGTTTTCTTCAACATTTCTAAGGTGCCATCTATTTACTATGTACAAATATATCAATGTAGGGTACATTTTTTTATTTATTATTTTATTTTTAAAGCCAGGGCTTTAACCAGAAAAAGACAGCATCAAGTACGTCGGGAGGAAAAAAAATTCACCATCATCACAGACTGAGATTCTTTACAGTAAGAGCAGTGAGACTTTGGAACTCTCTGCCAAAGGATTTTGTGATGGTTGATTTGTTGAATGATTTAAGAGGAACCTGGATATCTTTCTTGATACAACAGCAA
Organism: Rhinoderma darwinii; assembly: GCF_050947455.1. Classification (NCBI taxonomy): domain Eukaryota; kingdom Metazoa; phylum Chordata; class Amphibia; order Anura; family Rhinodermatidae; genus Rhinoderma; species Rhinoderma darwinii. Next base: position 411,123,424 of record NC_134689.1, read on the forward strand.
CATTTTCCCTTTTTTCATTGCAATAATAAAAGCTGCGTAGATATTGCCGCCTTAAAAAAGGAGAAGTCCAAAAACTTTGACTTCAAGGTGAGTCCTAATTCTCTTATCAAAGGAACTGGAACTAGCTGGATGAAAAACTAGCATTCTGTACTCTCATTATGATGATCAAAGCAACAACTGACCCTGACGTGATTTGAACACGCAACCTTCTGATCTGGAGTCAGACGCGCTACCGTTGCGCCACAAGGTCATTTGATGATGAATTTATTGACCCTGTTCAGAACCAATGTCTTGTTGACAAAATGCTGATTACCTGCTCATTCTGATTGATTGAAGAAACCGGTTTTAAATTAAACCAATTTTAACCAAACTCCAAAAGCCTAGAAGCTTCGTGCCATCTTGCCGTTAGCGTTAAATGCTTCCAAGTAAATAATGGGACGCTGAGAGTGAGATTTTTACTCGATAAGGAAATCCTCTGTAAGCATTTTTCTTTCTTTAACTAAATTGGATTTAAGGGCCATGCGATTTTACAAAGAAATTGAGTATAAGTAGAAATCAAAAATACCATTTAAGGTGAAGATGGATAACAAGAAAGGCTATTGAGTTTTCTTCAACATTTCTTAGGTGCCATCTATTTACTATGTACAAATATATCAATGTAGGGTACATTTTTTTATTTATTATTTTATTTTTAAAGCCAGGGCTTTAACCAGAACAAGACAGCATCAAGTACGTCGGGAGGAAAAAAAATTCACCATCATCACAGACTGAGATACTTTACTGTAAGAGCAGTGAGACTTTGGAACTCTCTGCCAAAGGATTTTGTGATGGTTGATTTGTTGAATGATTTAAGAGGAACCTGGATATCTTTCTTGATACAACAGCAACATTTTCCCTTTTTTCATTGCAATAATAAAAGCTGCGAAGATATTGCCGCTTTAAAAAAGGAGAAGTCCAAAAACGTTGACTTCAAGGTGAGTCCTAATTCTCTTATCAAAGGAACTGGAACTAGCTGGATGAAAATTAGCATTCTGTACTCACATTATGATGATCAAAGCAACAAATGACCCTGACGTGATTTGAACACGCAACCTTCTGATCTGGAGTCAGACGCGCTACCGTTGCGCCACAAGGTCATTTGATGATGAATTTATTGACCCTGTTCAGAACCAATGTCTTGTTGACAAAATGCTGATTACCTGCTCATTCTGATTGATTGAAGAAACCGGTTTTAAATTAAACCAATTTTAACCAAACTCCAAAAGCCTAGAAGCTTCGTGCCATCTTGCCGTTAGCGTTAAATGCTTCCAAGTAAATAATGGGACGCTGAGAGTGAGATTTTTACTCGATAAGGAAATCCTCTGTAAGCATTTTTCTTTCTTTAACTAAATTGGATTTAAGGGCCATGCGATTTTACAAAGAAATTGAGTATAAGTAGAAATCAAAAATACCATTTAAGGTGAAGATGGATAACAAGAAAGGCTATTGAGTTTTCTTCAACATTTCTTAGGTGCCATCTATTTACTATGTACAAATATATCAATGTAGGGTACATTTTTTTATTTATTATTTTATTTTTAAAGCCAGGGCTTTAACCAGAACAAGACAGCATCAAGTACGTCGGGAGGAAAAAAAATTCACCATCATCACAGACTGAGATTCTTTACTGTAAGAGCAGTGAGACTTTGGAACTCTCTGCCAAAGGATTTTGTGATGGTTGATTTGTTGAATGATTTAAGAGGAACCTGGATATCTTTCTTGATACAACAGCAACATTTTCCCTTTTTTCATTGCAATAATAAAGGCTGCGAAGATATTGCCGCTTTAAAAAAGGAGAAGTCCAAAAACGTTGACTTCAAGGTGAGTCCTAATTCTCTTATCAAAGGAACTGGAACTAGCTGGATGAAAATTAGCATTCTGTACTCACATTATGATGATCAAAGCAACAACTGACCCTGACGTGATTTGAACACGCAACCTTCTGATCTGGAGTCAGACGTGCTACCGTTGCGCCACAAGGTCATTTGATGATGAATTTATTGACCCTGTTCAGAACCAATGTCTTGTTGACAAAATGCTGATTACCTGCTCATTCTGATTGATTGAAGAAACCGGTTTTAAATTAAACCAATTTTAACCAAACTCCAAAAGCCTAGAAGCTTCGTGCCATCTTGCCGTTAGCGTTAAATGCTTCCAAGTAAATAATGGGACGCTGAGAGTGAGATTTTTACTCGATAAGGAAATCCTCTGTAAGTATTTTTCTTTCTTTAACTAAATTGGATTTAAGGGCCATGCGATTTTACAAAGAAATTGAGTATGAGTAGAAATCAAAAATACCATTTAAGGTGAAGATGGATAACAAGAAAGGCTGTTGAGTTTTCTTCAACATTTCTTAGGTGCCATCTATTTACTATGTACAAATATATCAATGTAGGGTACATTTTTTTATTTATTATTTTATTTTTAAAGCCAGGGCTTTAACCAGAACAAGACAGCATCAAGTACGTTGGGAGGAAAAAAAATTCACCATCATCACAGACTGAGATTCTTTACTGTAAGAGCAGTGAGACTTTGGAACTCTCTGCCAAAGGATTTTGTGATGGTTGATTTGTTGAATGATTTAAGAGGAACCTGGATATCTTTCTTGATACAACAGCAACATTTTCCCTTTTTTCATTGCAATAATAAAAGCTGCGAAGATATTGCCGCTTTAAAAAAGGAGAAGTCCAAACAGTTTGACTTCAAGGTGAGTCCTAATTCTATTATCAAAGGAATTGGAACTAGCTGGATGAAAATTAGCATTCTGTACTCACATTATGATGATCAAAGCAACAACTGACCCAGACGTGATTTGAACACGCAACCTTCTGATCTGGAGTCAGACGCGCTACCGTTGCGCCACAAGGTCATTTGATGATGAATTTATTGACCCTGTTCAGAACCAATGTCTTGTTGACAAAATGCTGATTACCTGCTCATTCTGATTGATTGAAGAAACCGGTTTTAAATTAAACCAATTTTATCCAAACTCCAAAAGCCTAGAAGCTTCGTGCCATCTTGCCGTTAGCGTTAAATGCTTCCAAGTAAATAATGGGACGCTGAGAGTGAGATTTTTACTCGATAAGGAAATCCTCTGTAAGCATTTTTCTTTCTTTAACTAAATTGGATTTAAGGGCCATGCGATTTTACAAAGAAATTGAGTATAAGTAGAAATCAAAAATACCATTTAAGGTGAAGATGGATAACAAGAAAGGCTATTGAGTTTTCTTCAACATTTCTTAGGTGCCATCTATTTACTATGTACAAATATATCAATGTAGGGTACATTTTTTTATTTATTATTTTATTTTTAAAGCCAGGGCTTTAACCAGAACAAGACAGCATCAAGTACGTCGGGGGGAAAAAAAATTCACCATCATCACAGACTGAGATTCTTTACTGTAAGGGCAGTGAGACTTTGGAACTCTCTGCCAAAGGATTTTGTGATGGTTGATTTGTTGAATGATTTAAGAGGAACCTGGATATCTTTCTTGATACAACAGCAACATTTTCCCTTTTTTCATTGCAATAATAAAAGCTGCGAAGATATTGCCGCTTTAAAAAAGGAGAAGTCCAAAAACGTTGACTTCAAGGTGAGTCCTAATTCTCTTATCAAAGGAACTAGCTGGATGAAAATTAGCATTCTGTACTCACATTATGATGATCAAAGCAACAACTGACCCTGACGTGCTTTGAACACGCAACCTTCTGATCTGGAGTCAGACGCGCTATCGTTGCGCCACAAGGTCATTTGATGATGAATTTATTGACCCTGTTCAGAACCAATGTCTTGTTGACAAAATGCTGATTACCTGCTCATTCTGATTGATTGAAGAAACCGGTTTTAAATTAAACCAATTTTAACCAAACTCCAAAAGCCTAGAAGCTTCGTGCCATCTTGCCGTTAGCGTTAAATGCTTCCAAGTAAATAATGGGACGCTGAGAGTGAGATTTTTACTCGATAAGGAAATCCTCTGTAAGCATTTTTCTTTCTTTAACTAAATTGGATTTAAGGGCCATGCGATTTTACAAAGAAATTGAGTATAAGTAGAAATCAAAAATACCATTTAAGGTGAAGATGGATAACAAGAAAGGCTATTGAGTTTTCTTCAACATTTCTTAGGTGCCATCTATTTACTATAAACAAATATATCAATGTAGGGTACATTTTTTTATTTATTATTTTATTTTTAAAGCCAGGGCTTTAACCAGAAAAAGACAGCATCAAGTACGTCGGGAGGAAAAAAAATTCACCATCATCACAGACTGAGATTCTTTACAGTAAGAGCAGTGAGACTTTGGAACTCTCTGCCAAAGGATTTTGTGATGGTTGATTTGTTGAATGATTTAAGAGGAACCTGGATATCTTTCTTGATACAACAGCAACATTTTCCCTTTTTTCATTGCAATAATAAAAGCTGCGTAGATATTGCCGCCTTAAAAAAGGAGAAGTCCAAAAACTTTGACTTCAAGGTGAGTCCTAATTCTCTTATCAAAGGAACTGGAACTAGCTGGATGAAAAACTAGCATTCTGTACTCTCATTATGATGATCAAAGCAACAACTGACCCTGACGTGATTTGAACACGCAACCTTCTGATCTGGAGTCAGACGCGCTACCGTTGCGCCACAAGGTCATTTGATAATGAATTTATTGACCCTGTTCAGAACCAATGTCTTGTTGACAAAATGCTGATTACCTGCTCATTCTGATTGATTGAAGAAACCGGTTTTAAATTAAACCAATTTTAACCAAACTCCAAAAGCCTAGAAGCTTCGTGCCATCTTGCCGTTAGCGTTAAATGCTTCCAAGTAAATAATGGGACGCTGAGAGTGAGATTTTTACTCGATAAGGAAATCCTCTGTAAGCATTTTTCTTTCTTTAACTAAATTGGATTTAAGGGCCATGCGATTTTACAAAGAAATTGAGTATAAGTAGAAATCAAAAATACCATTTAAGGTGAAGATGGATAACAAGAAAGGCTATTGAGTTTTCTTCAACATTTCTTAGGTGCCATCTATTTACTATGTACAAATATATCAATGTAGGGTACATTTTTTTATTTATTATTTTATTTTTAAAGCCAGGGCTTTAACCAGAACAAGACAGCATCAAGTACGTCGGGAGGAAAAAAAATTCACCATCATCACAGACTGAGATACTTTACTGTAAGAGCAGTGAGACTTTGGAACTCTCTGCCAAAGGATTTTGTGATGGTTGATTTGTTGAATGATTTAAGAGGAACCTGGATATCTTTCTTGATACAACAGCAACATTTTCCCTTTTTTCATTGCAATAATAAAAGCTGCGAAGATATTGCCGCTTTAAAAAAGGAGAAGTCCAAAAACGTTGACTTCAAGGTGAGTCCTAATTCTCTTATCAAAGGAACTGGAACTAGCTGGATGAAAATTAGCATTCTGTACTCACATTATGATGATCAAAGCAACAACTGACCCTGACGTGATTTGAACACGCAACCTTCTGATCTGGAGTCAGACGCGCTACCGTTGCGCCACAAGGTCATTTGATGATGAATTTATTGACCCTGTTCAGAACCAATGTCTTGTTGACAAAATGCTGATTACCTGCTCATTCTGATTGATTGAAGAAACCGGTTTTAAATCAAACCAATTTTAACCAAACTCCAAAAGCCTAGAAGCTTCGTGCCATCTTGCCGTTAGCGTTAAATGCTTCCAAGTAAATAATGGGACGCTGAGAGTGAGATTTTTACTCGATAAGGAAATCCTCTGTAAGCATTTTTCTTTCTTTAACTAAATTGGATTTAAGGGCCATGCGATTTTACAAAGAAATTGAGTATAAGTAGAAATCAAAAATACCATTTAAGGTGAAGATGGATAACAAGAAAGGCTATTGAGTTTTCTTCAACATTTCTTAGGTGCCATCTATTTACTATGTACAAATATATCAATGTAGGGTACATTTTTTTATTTATTATTTTATTTTTAAAGCCAGGGCTTTAACCAGAACAAGACAGCATCAAGTACGTCGGGAGGAAAAAAAATTCACCATCATCACAGACTGAGATTCTTTACTGTAAGAGCAGTGAGACTTTGGAACTCTCTGCCAAAGGATTTTGTGATGGTTGATTTGTTGAATGATTTAAGAGGAACCTGGATATCTTTCTTGATACAACAGCAACATTTTCCCTTTTTTCATTGCAATAATAAAGGCTGCGAAGATATTGCCGCTTTAAAAAAGGAGAAGTCCAAAAACATTGACTTCAAGGTGAGTCCTAATTCTCTTATCAAAGGAACTGGAACTAGCTGGATGAAAATTAGCATTCTGTACTCACATTATGATGATCAAAGCAACAACTGACCCTGACGTGATTTGAACACGCAACCTTCTGATCTGGAGTCAGACGCGCTACCGTTGCGCCACAAGGTCATTTGATGATGAATTTATTGACCCTGTTCAGAACCAATGTCTTGTTGACAAAATGCTGATTACCTGCTCATTCTGATTGATTGAAGAAACCGGTTTTAAATTAAACCAATTTTAACCAAACTCCAAAAGCCTAGAAGCTTCGTGCCATCTTGCCGTTAGCGTTAAATGCTTCCAAGTAAATAATGGGACGCTGAGAGTGAGATTTTTACTCGATAAGGAAATCCTCTGTAAGTATTTTTCTTTCTTTAACTAAATTGGATTTAAGGGCCATGCGATTTTACAAAGAAATTGAGTATGAGTAGAAATCAAAAATACCATTTAAGGTGAAGATGGATAACAAGAAAGGCTATTGAGTTTTCTTCAACATTTCTTAGGTGCCATCTATTTACTATGTACAAATATATCAATGTAGGGTACATTTTTTTATTTATTATTTTATTTTTAAAGCCAGGGCTTTAACCAGAACAAGACAGCATCAAGTACGTCGGGAGGAAAAAAAATTCACCATCATCACAGACTGAGATTCTTTACTGTAAGAGCAGTGAGACTTTGGAACTCTCTGCCAAAGGATTTTGTGATGGTTGATTTGTTGAATGATTTAAGAGGAACCTGGATATCTTTCTTGATACAACAGCAACATTTTCCCTTTTTTCATTGCAATAATAAAGGCTGCGAAGATATTGCCGCTTTAAAAAAGGAGAAGTCCAAAAACATTGACTTCAAGGTGAGTCCTAATTCTCTTATCAAAGGAACTGGAACTAGCTGGATGAAAATTAGCATTCTGTACTCACATTATGATGATCAAAGCAACAACTGACCCTGACGTGATTTGAACACGCAACCTTCTGATCTGGAGTCAGACGCGCTACCGTTGCGCCACAAGGTCATTTGATGATGAATTTATTGACCCTGTTCAGAACCAATGTCTTGTTGACAAAATGCTGATTACCTGCTCATTCTGATTGATTGAAGAAACCGGTTTTAAATTAAACCAATTTTAACCAAACTCCAAAAGCCTAGAAGCTTCGTGCCATCTTGCCGTTAGCGTTAAATGCTTCCAAGTAAATAATGGGACGCTGAGAGTGAGATTTTTACTCGATAAGGAAATCCTCTGTAAGTATTTTTCTTTCTTTAACTAAATTGGATTTAAGGGCCATGCGATTTTACAAAGAAATTGAGTATGAGTAGAAATCAAAAATACCATTTAAGGTGAAGATGGATAACAAGAAAGGCTGTTGAGTTTTCTTCAACATTTCTTAGGTGCCATCTATTTACTATGTACAAATATATCAATGTAGGGTACATTTTTTTTATTTATTATTTTATTTTTAAAGCCAGGGCTTTAACCAGAACAAGAGAGCATCAAGTACGTCGGGAGGAAAAAAAATTCACCATCATCACAGACTGAGATTCTTTACTGTAAGGGCAGTGAGACTTTGGAACTCTCTGCCAAAGGATTTTGTGATGGTTGATTTGTTGAATGATTTAAGAGGAACCTGGATATCTTTCTTGATACAACAGCAACATTTTCCCTTTTTTCATTGCAATAATAAAGGCTGCGAAGATATTGCCGCTTTAAAAAAGGAGAAGTCCAAAAACGTTGACTTCAAGGTGAGTCCTAATTCTCTTATCAAAGGAACTGGAACTAGCTGGATGAAAATTAGCATTCTGTACTCACATTATGATGATCAAAGCAACAACTGACCCTGACGTGATTTGAACACGCAACCTTCTGATCTGGAGTCAGACGCGCTACTGTTGCGCCACAAGGTCATTTGATGATGAACTTATTGACCCTGTTCAGAACCAATGTCTTGTTGACAAAATGCTGATTACCTGCTCATTCTGATTGATTGAAGAAACCGGTTTTAAATTAAACCAATTTTAACCAAACTCCAAAAGCCTAGAAGCTTCGTGCCATCTTGCTGTTAGCGTTAAATGCTTCCAAGTAAATAATGGGACGCTGAGAGTGAGATTTTTACTCGATAAGGAAATCCTCTGTAAGCATTTTTCTTTCTTTAACTAAATTGGATTTAAGGGCCATGCGATTTTACAAAGAAATTGAGTATAAGTAGAAATCAAAAATACCATTTAAGGTGAAGATGGATAACAAGAAAGGCTATTGAGTTTTCTTCAACATTTCTTAGGTGCCATCTATTTACTATGTACAAATATATCAATGTAGGGTACATTTTTTTATTTATTATTTTATTTTTAAAGCCAGGGCTTTAACCAGAACAAGACAGCATCAAGTACGTCGGGAGGAAAAAAAATTCACCATCATCACAGACTGAGATTCTTTACTGTAAGAGCAGTGAGACTTTGGAACTCTCTGCCAAAGGATTTTGTGATGGTTGATTTGTTGAATGATTTAAGAGGAACCTGGATATCTTTCTTGATACAACAGCAACATTTTCCCTTTTTTCATTGCAATAATAAAGGCTGCGAAGATATTGCCGCTTTAAAAAAGGAGAAGTCCAAAAACGTTGACTTCAAGGTGAGTCCTAATTCTCTTATCAAAGGAACTGGAACTAGCTGGATGAAAATTAGCATTCTGTACTCACATTATGATGATCAAAGCAACAACTGACCCTGACGTGATTTGAACACGCAACCTTCTGATCTGGAGTCAGACGCGCTACTGTTGCGCCACAAGGTCATTTGATGATGAATTTATTGACCCTGTTCAGAACCAATGTCTTGTTGACAAAATGCTGATTACCTGCTCATTCTGATTGATTGAAGAAACCGGTTTTAAATTAAACCAATTTTAACCAAACTCCAAAAGCCTAGAAGCTTCGTGCCATCTTGCTGTTAGCGTTAAATGCTTCCAAGTAAATAATGGGACGCTGAGAGTGAGATTTTTACTCGATAAGGAAATCCTCTGTAAGCATTTTTCTTTCTTTAACTAAATTGGATTTAAGGGCCATGCGATTTTACAAAGAAATTGAGTATAAGTAGAAATCAAAAATACCATTTAAGGTGAAGATGGATAACAAGAAAGGCTATTGAGTTTTCTTCAACATTTCTTAGGTGCCATCTATTTACTATGTACAAATATATCAATGTAGGGTACATTTTTTTATTTATTATTTTATTTTTAAAGCCAGGGCTTTAACCAGAACAAGACAGCATCAAGTACGTCGGGAGGAAAAAAAATTCACCATCATCACAGACTGAGATTCTTTACTGTAAGAGCAGTGAGACTTTGGAACTCTCTGCCAAAGGATTTTGTGATGGTTGATTTGTTGAATGATTTAAGAGGAACCTGGATATCTTTCTTGATACAACAGCAACATTTTCCCTTTTTTCATTGCAATAATAAAGGCTGCGAAGATATTGCCGCTTTAAAAAAGGAGAAGTCCAAAAACGTTGACTTCAAGGTGAGTCCTAATTCTCTTATCAAAGGAACTGGAACTAGCTGGATGAAAATTAGCATTCTGTACTCACATTATGATGATCAAAGCAACAACTGACCCTGACGTGATTTGAACACGCAACCTTCTGATCTGGAGTCAGACACGCTACCGTTGCGCCACAAGGTCATTTGATGATGAATTTATTGACCCTGTTCAGAACCAATGTCTTGTTGACAAAATGCTGATTACCTGCTCATTCTGATTGATTGAAGAAACCGGTTTTAAATTAAACCAATTTTAACCAAACTCCAAAAGCCTAGAAGCTTCGTGCCATCTTGCCGTTAGCGTTAAATGCTTCCAAGTAAATAATGGGACGCTGAGAGTGAGATTTTTACTCGATAAGGAAATCCTCTGTAAGTATTTTTCTTTCTTTAACTAAATTGGATTTAAGGGCCATGCGATTTTACAAAGAAATTGAGTATGAGTAGAAATCAAAAATACCATTTAAGGTGAAGATGGATAACAAGAAAGGCTGTTGAGTTTTCTTCAACATTTCTTAGGTGCCATCTATTTACTATGTACAAATATATCAATGTAGGGTACATTTTTTTTATTTATTATTTTATTTTTAAAGCCAGGGCTTTAACCAGAACAAGAGAGCATCAAGTACGTCGGGAGGAAAAAAAATTCACCATCATCACAGACTGAGATTCTTTACTGTAAGAGCAGTGAGACTTTGGAACTCTCTGCCAAAGGATTTTGTGATGGTTGATTTGTTGAATGATTTAAGAGGAACCTGGATATCTTTCTTGATACAACAGCAACATTTTCCCTTTTTTCATTGTAATAATAAAAGCTGCGAAGATATTGCCACCTTAAAAAAGGAGAAGTCCAAAAAGTTTGACTTCAAGGTGAGTCCTAATTCTCTTATCAAAGGAACTGGAACTAGCTGGATGAAAATTAGCATTCTGTACTCACATTATGATGATCAAAGCAACAACTGACCCTGACGTGATTTGAACACGCAACCTTCTGATCTGGAGTCAGACGCGCTACCGTTGCACCACAAGGTCATTTGATGATGAATTTATTGACCCTGTTCAGAACCAATGTCTTGTTGACAAAATGCTGATTACCTGCTCATTCTGATTGATTGAAGAAACCGGTTTTAAATTAAACCAATTTTAACCAAACTCCAAAAGCCTAGAAGCTTCGTGCCATCTTGCCGTTAGCGTTAAATGCTTCCAAGTAAATAATGGGACGCTGAGAGTGAGATTTTTACTCGATAAGGAAATCCTCTGTAAGCATTTTTCTTTCTTTAACTAAATTGGATTTAAGGGCCATGCGATTTTACAAAGAAATTGAGTATAAGTAGAAATCAAAAATACCATTTAAGGTGAAGATGGATAACAAGAAAGGCTATTGAGTTTTCTTCAACATTTCTTAGGTGCCATCTATTTACTATGTACAAATATATCAATGTAGGGTACATTTTTTTATTTATTATTTTATTTTTAAAGCCAGGGCTTTAACCAGAAAAAGACAGCATCAAGTACGTCGGTAGGAAAAAAAATTCACCATCATCACAGACTGAGATTCTTTACAGTAAGAGCAGTGAGACTTTGGAACTCTCTGCCAAAGAATTTTGTGATAGTTGATTTGTTGAATGATTTAAGAGGAACCTGGATATCTTTTTTGATACAACAGCAACATTTTCCCTTTTTTCATTGCAATAATAAAAGCTGCGTAGATATTGCCGCCTTAAAAAAGGAGAAGTCCAAAAACTTTGACTTCAAGGTGAGTCCTAATTCTCTTATCAAAGGAACTGGAACTAGCTGGATGAAAAACTAGCATTCTGTACTCTAATTATGATGATCAAAGCAACAACTGACCCTGACCTGATTTGAACACGCAACCTTCTGATCTGGAGTCAGACGCGCTACCGTTGCGCCACAAGGTCATTTGGTTATGAATTTATTGACCCTGTTCAGAACCAATGTCTTGTTGACAAAATGCTGATTACCTGCTCATTCTGATTGATTGAAGAAACCGGTTTTAAATTAAACCAATTTTAACCAAACTCCAAAAGCCTAGAAGCTTCGTGCCATCTTGCCGTTAGCTTTAAATGCTTCCAAGTAAATAATGGGACGCTGAGAGTGAGATTTTTACTCGATAAGGAAATCCTCTGTAAGCATTTTTCTTTCTTTAACTAAATTGGATTTAAGGGCCATGCGATTTTACAAAGAAATTGAGTATAAGTAGAAATCAAAAATACCATTTAAGGTGAAGATGGATAACAAGAAAGGCTATTGAGTTTTCTTCAACATTTCTTAGGTGCCATCTATTTACTATGTACAAATATATCAATGTAGGGTAAATTTTTTTATTTATTAGTTTATTTTTAAAGCCAGGGCTTTAACCAGAACAAGACAGCATCAAGTACGTCGGGAGGAAAAAAAATTCACCATCATCACAGACTGAGATTCTTTACTGTAAGAGCAGTGAGACTTTGGAACTCTCTGCCAAAGGATTTTGTGATGGTTGATTTGTTGAATGATTTAAGAGGAACCTGGATATCTTTCTTGATACAACAGCAACATTTTCCCTTTTTTCATTGCAATAATAAAAGCTGCGTAGATATTGCCGCCTTAAAAAAGGAGAAGTCCAAAAAGTTTGACTTCAAGGTGAGTCCTAATTCTCTTATCAAAGGAACTGGAACTAGCTGGATGAAAAACTAGCATTCTGTACTCTCATTATGATGATCAAAGCAACAACTGACCCTGACGTGATTTGAACACGCAACCTTCTGATCTGGAGTCAGACGCGCTACCGTTGCGCCACGAGGTCATTTGATGATGAATTTATTGACCCTGTTCAGAACCAATGTCTTGTTGACAAAATGCTGATTACCTGCTCATTCTGATTGATTGAAGAAACCGGTTTTAAATTAAACCAATTTTAACCAAACTCCAAAAGCCTAGAAGCTTCGTGCCATCTTGCCGTTAGCGTTAAATGCTTCCAAGTAAATAATGGGACGCTGAGAGTGAGATTTTTACTCGATAAGGAAATCCTCTGTAAGCATTTTTCTTTCTTTAACTAAATTGGATTTAAGGGCCATGCGATTTTACAAAGAAATTGAGTATAAGTAGAAATCAAAAATACCATTTAAGGTGAAGATGGATAACAAGAAAGGCTATTGAGTTTTCTTCAACATTTCTTAGGTGCCATCTATTTACTATGTACAAATATATCAATGTAGGGTACATTTTTTTATTTATTAGTTTATTTTTAAAGCCAGGGCTTTAACCAGAACAAGACAGCATCAAGTACGTCGGGAGGAAAAAAAATTCACCATCATCACAGACTGAGATTCTTTACTGTAAGAGCAGTGAGACTTTGGAACTCTCTGCCAAAGGATTTTGTGATGGTTGATTTGTTGAATGATTTAAGAGGAACCTGGATATCTTTCTTGATACAACAGCAACATTTTCCCTTTTTTCATTGCAATAATAAAAGTTGCGAAGATATTGCCGCTTTAAAAAAGGAGAAGTCCAAAAAGTTTGACTTCAAGGTGAGTCCTAATTCTCTTATCAAAGGAACTGGAACTAGCTGGATGAAAAACTAGCATTCTGTACTCTCATTATGATGATCAAAGCAACAACTGACCCTGACGTGATTTGAACACGCAACCTTCTGATCTGGAGTCAGACGCGCTACCGTTGCGCCACAAGGTCATTTGATGATGAATTTATTGACCCTGTTCAGAACCAATGTCTTGTTGACAAAATGCTGATTACCTGCTCATTCTGATTGATTGAAGAAACCGGTTTTAAATTAAACCAATTTTAACCAAACTCCAAAAGCCTAGAAGCTTCGTGCCATCTTGCCGTTAGCGTTAAATGCTTCCAAGTAAATAATGGGACGCTGAGAGTGAGATTTTTACTCGATAAGGAAATCCTCTGTAAGCATTTTTCTTTCTTTAACTAAATTGGATTTAAGGGCCATGCGATTTTACAAAGAAATTGAGTATAAGTAGAAATCAAAAATACCATTTAAGGTGAAGATGGATAACAAGAAAGGCTATTGAGTTTTCTTCAACATTTCTTAGGTGCCATCTATTTACTATGTACAAATATATCAATGTAGGGTACATTTTTTTATTTATTATTTTATTTTTAAAGCCAGGGCTTTAACCAGAACAAGACAGCATCAAGTATGTCGGGAGGAAAAAAAATTCACCATCATCACAGACTGAGATTCTTTACTGTAAGAGCAGTGAGACTTTGGAACTCTCTGCCAAAGGATTTTGTGATGGTTGATTTGTTGAATTATTTAAGAGGAACCTGGATATCTTTCTTGATACAACAGCAACATTTTCCCTTTTTTCATTGCAATAATAAAAGCTGCATAGATATTGCCGCCTTAAAAAAGGAGAAGTCCAAAAACTTTGACTTCAAGGTGAGTCCTAATTTTCTTATCAAAGGAACTGGAACTAGCTGGATGAAAAACTAGCATCCTGTACTCTCATTATGATGATCAAGGCAACAACTGACCCTGACGTGATTTGAACACGCAACCTTCTGATCTGGAGTCAGACGCGCTACCGTTGCGCCACAAGGTCATTTGATGATGAATTTATTGACCCTGTTCAGAACCAATGTCTTGTTGACAAAATGCTGATTACCTGCTCATTCTGATTGATTGAAGAAACCGGTTTTAAATTAAACCAATTTTATCCAAACTCCAAAAGCCTAGAAGCTTCGTGCCATCTTGCCGTTAGCGTTAAATGCTTCCAAGTAAATAATGGGACGCTGAGAGTGAGATTTTTACTCGATAAGGAAATCCTCTGTAAGCATTTTTCTTTCTTTAACTAAATTGGATTTAAGGGCCATGCGATTTTACAAAGAAATTGAGTATAAGTAGAAATCAAAAATACCATTTAAGGTGAAGATGGATAACAAGAAAGGCTATTGAGTTTTCTTCAACATTTCTTAGGTGCCATCTATTTACTATGTACAAATATATCAATGTAGGGTACATTTTTTTATTTATTATTTTATTTTTAAAGCCAGGGCTTTAACCAGAACAAGACAGCATCAAGTACGTCGGGAGGAAAAAAAATTCACCATCATCACAGACTGAGATTCTTTACTGTAAGAGCAGTGAGACTTTGGAACTCTCTGCCAAAGGATTTTGTGATGGTTGATTTGTTGAATGATTTAAGAGGAACCTGGATATCTTTCTTGATACAACAGCAACATTTTCCCTTTTTTCATTGCAATAATAAAAGCTGCGAAGATATTGCCGCTTTAAAAAAGGAGAAGTCCAAAAAGTTTGACTTCAAGGTGAGTCCTAATTCTCTTATCAAAGGAACTGGAACTAGCTGGATGAAAAACTAGCATTCTGTACTCTCATTATGATGATCAAAGCAACAACTGACCCTGACGTGATTTGAACACGCAACCTTCTGATCTGGAGTCAGACGCGCTACCGTTGCGCCACAAGGTCATTTGATGATGAATTTATTGACCCTGTTCAGAACCAATGTCTTGTTGACAAAATGCTGATTACCTGCTCATTCTGATTGATTGAAGAAACCGGTTTTAAATTAAACCAATTTTAACCAAACTCCAAAAGCCTAGAAGCTTCGTGCCATCTTGCCGTTAGCGTTAAATGCTTCCAAGTAAATAATGGGACGCTGAGAGTGAGATTTTTACTCGATAAGGAAATCCTCTGTAAGCATTTTTCTTTCTTTAACTAAATTGGATTTAAGGGCCATGCGATTTTACAAAGAAATTGAGTATAAGTAGAAATCAAAAATACCATTTAAGGTGAAGATGGATAACAAGAAAGGCTATTGAGTTTTCTTCAACATTTCTTAGGTGCCATCTATTTACTATGTACAAATATATCAATGTAGGGTACATTTTTTTATTTATTATTTTATTTTTAAAGCCAGGGCTTTAACCAGAACAAGACAGCATCAAGTATGTCGGGAGGAAAAAAAATTCACCATCATCACAGACTGAGATTCTTTACTGTAAGAGCAGTGAGACTTTGGAACTCTCTGCCAAAGGATTTTGTGATGGTTGATTTGTTGAATTATTTAAGAGGAACCTGGATATCTTTCTTGATACAACAGCAACATTTTCCCTTTTTTCATTGCAATAATAAAAGCTGCATAGATATTGCCGCCTTAAAAAAGGAGAAGTCCAAAAACTTTGACTTCAAGGTGAGTCCTAATTTTCTTATCAAAGGAACTGGAACTAGCTGGATGAAAAACTAGCATCCTGTACTCTCATTATGATGATCAAGGCAACAACTGACCCTGACGTGATTTGAACACGCAACCTTCTGATCTGGAGTCAGACGCGCTACCGTTGCGCCACAAGGTCATTTGATGATGAATTTATTGACCCTGTTCAGAACCAATGTCTTGTTGACAAAATGCTGATTACCTGCTCATTCTGATTGATTGAAGAAACCGGTTTTAAATTAAACCAATTTTATCCAAACTCCAAAAGCCTAGAAGCTTCGTGCCATCTTGCCGTTAGCGTTAAATGCTTCCAAGTAAATAATGGGACGCTGAGAGTGAGATTTTTACTCGATAAGGAAATCCTCTGTAAGCATTTTTCTTTCTTTAACTAAATTGGATTTAAGGGCCATGCGATTTTACAAAGAAATTGAGTATAAGTAGAAATCAAAAATACCATTTAAGGTGAAGATGGATAACAAGAAAGGCTATTGAGTTTTCTTCAACATTTCTTAGGTGCCATCTATTTACTATGTACAAATATATCAATGTAGGGTACATTTTTTTATTTATTATTTTATTTTTAAAGCCAGGGCTTTAACCAGAACAAGACAGCATCAAGTACGTCGGGAGGAAAAAAAATTCACCATCATCACAGACTGAGATTCTTTACTGTAAGAGCAGTGAGACTTTGGAACTCTCTGCCAAAGGATTTTGTGATGGTTGATTTGTTGAATGATTTAAGAGGAACCTGGATATCTTTCTTGATACAACAGCAACATTTTCCCTTTTTTCATTGCAATAATAAAAGCTGCGAAGATATTGCCGCTTTAAAAAAGGAGAAGTCCAAAAAGTTTGACTTCAAGGTGAGTCCTAATTCTCTTATCAAAGGAACTGGAACTAGCTGGATGAAAAACTAGCATTCTGTACTCTCATTATGATGATCAAAGCAACAACTGACCCTGACGTGATTTGAACACGCAACCTTCTGATCTGGAGTCAGACACGCTACCGTTGCACCACAAGGTCATTTGATGATGAATTTATTGACCCTGTTCAGAACCAATGTCTTGTTGACAAAATGCTGATTACCTGCTCATTCTGATTGATTGAAGAAACTGGTTTTAAATTAAACCAATTTTAACCAAACTCCAAAAGCCTAGAAGCTTCGTGCCATCTTGCCGTTAGCGTTAAATGCTTCCAAGTAAATAATGGAACGCTGAGAGTGAGATTTTTACTCGATAAGGAAATCATCTGTAAGCATTTTTCTTTCTTTAACTAAATTGGATTTAAGGGCCATGCGATTTTACAAAGAAATTGAGTATAAGTAGAAATCAAAAATACCATTTAAGGTGAAGATGGATAACAAGAAAGGCTATTGAGTTTTCTTCAACATTTCTTAGGTGCCATCTATTTACTATGTACAAATATATCAATGTAGGGTACATTTTTTTATTTATTATTTTATTTTTAAAGCCAGGGCTTTAACCAGAACAAGACAGCATCAAGTACGTCGGGAGGAAAAAACAATTCACCATCATCACAGACTGAGATTCTTTACTGTAAGAGCAGTGAGACTTTGGAACTCTCTGCCAAAGGATTTTGTGATGGTTGATTTGTTGAATGATTTAAGAGGAACCTGGATATCTTTCTTGATACAACAGCAACATTTTCCCTTTTTTCATTGCAATAATAAAAGCTGCGAAGATATTGCCGCTTTAAAAAAGGAGAAGTCCAAAAAGTTTGACTTCAAGGTTAGTCCTAATTCTCTTATCAAAGGAATTGGAACTAGCTGGATGAAAATTAGCATTCTGTACTCACATTATGATGATCAAAGCAACAACTGACCCTGACGTGATTTGAACACGCAACCTTCTGATCTGGAGTCAGACGCGCTACCGTTGCGCCACAAGGTCATTTGATGATGAATTTATTGACCCTGTTCAGAACCAATGTCTTGTTGACAAAATGCTGATTACCTGCTCATTCTGATTGATTGAAGAAACCGGTTTTAAATTAAACCAATTTTATCCAAACTCCAAAAGCCTAGAAGCTTCGTGCCATCTTGCCGTTAGCGTTAAATGCTTCCAAGTAAATAATGGGACGCTGAGAGTGAGATTTTTACTCGATAAGGAAATCCTCTGTAAGCATTTTTCTTTCTTTAACTAAATTGGATTTAAGGGCCATGCGATTTTACAAAGAAATTGAGTATAAGTAGAAATCAAAAATACCATTTAAGGTGAAGATGGATAACAAGAAAGGCTATTGAGTTTTCTTCAACATTTCTTAGGTGCCATCTATTTACTATGTACAAATATATCAATGTAGGGTACATTTTTTTATTTATTATTTTATTTTTAAAGCCAGGGCTTTAACCAGAACAAGACAGCATCAAGTACGTCGGGAGGAAAAAAAATTCACCATCATCACAGACTGAGATTCTTTACTGTAAGAGCAGTGAGACTTTGGAACTCTCTGCCAAAGGATTTTGTGATGGTTGATTTGTTGAATTATTTAAGAGGAACCTGGATATCTTTCTTGATACAACAGCAACATTTTCCCTTTTTTCATTGCAATAATAAAAGCTGCATAGATATTGCCGCCTTAAAAAAGGAGAAGTCCAAAAACTTTGACTTCAAGGTGAGTCCAAATTCTCTTATCAAAGGAACTGGAACTAGCTGGATGAAAAACTAGCATCCTGTACTCTCATTATGATGATCAAAGCAACAACTGACCCTGACGTGATTTGAACACGCAACCTTCTGATCTGGAGTCAGACGCGCTACCGTTGCGCCACAAGGTCATTTGATGATGAATTTATTGACCCTGTTCAGAACCAATGTCTTGTTGACAAAATGCTGATTACCTGCTCATTCTGATTGATTGAAGAAACCGGTTTTAAATTAAACCAATTTTATCCAAACTCCAAAAGCCTAGAAGCTTCGTGCCATCTTGCCGTTAGCGTTAAATGCTTCCAAGTAAATAATGGGACGCTGAGAGTGAGATTTTTACTCGATAAGGAAATCCTCTGTAAGCATTTTTCTTTCTTTAACTAAATTGGATTTAAGGGCCATGCGATTTTACAAAGAAATTGAGTATAAGTAGAAATCAAAAATACCATTTAAGGTGAAGATGGATAACAAGAAAGGCTATTGAGTTTTCTTCAACATTTCTTAGGTGCCATCTATTTACTATGTACAAATATATCAATGTAGGGTACATTTTTTTATTTATTATTTTATTTTTAAAGCCAGGGCTTTAACCAGAACAAGACAGCATCAAGTACGTCGGGAGGAAAAAAAATTCACCATCATCACAGACTGAGATTCTTTACTGTAAGAGCAGTGAGACTTTGGAACTCTCTGCCAAAGGATTTTGTGATGGTTGATTTGTTGAATGATTTAAGAGGAACCTGGATATCTTTCTTGATACAACAGCAACATTTTCCCTTTTTTCATTGCAATAATAAAAGCTGCATAGATATTGCCGCCTTAAAAAAGGAGAAGTCCAAAAACTTTGACTTCAAGGTGAGTCCTAATTCTCTTATCAAAGGAACTGGAACTAGCTGGATGAAAAACTAGCATTCTGTACTCTCATTATGATGATCAAAGCAACAACTGACCCTGACGTGATTTGAACACGCAACCTTCTGATCTGGAGTCAGACGCGCTACCGTTGCGCCACAAGGTCATTTGATGATGAATTTATTGACCCTGTTCAGAACCAATGTCTTGTTGACAAAATGCTGATTACCTGCTCATTCTGATTGATTGAAGAAACCGGTTTTAAATTAAACCAATTTTATCCAAACTCCAAAAGCCTAGAAGCTTCGTGCCATCTTGCCGTTAGCGTTAAATGCTTCCAAGTAAATAATGGGACGCTGAGAGTGAGATTTTTACTCGATAAGGAAATCCTCTGTAAGCATTTTTCTTTCTTTAACTAAATTGGATTTAAGGGCCAAGCGATTTTACAAAGAAATTGAGTATAAGTAGAAATCAAAAATACCATTTAAGGTGAAGATGGATAACAAGAAAGGCTATTGAGTTTTCTTCAACATTTCTTAGGTGCCATCTATTTACTATGTACAAATATATCAATGTAGGGTACATTTTTTTATTTATTATTTTATTTTTAAAGCCAGGGCTTTAACCAGAACAAGACAGCATCAAGTACGTCGGGAGGAAAAAAAATTCACCATCATCACAGACTGAGATTCTTTACTGTAAGAGCAGTGAGACTTTGGAACTCTCTGCCAAAGGATTTTGTGATGGTTGATTTGTTGAATGATTTAAGAGGAACCTGGATATCTTTCTTGATACAACAGCAACATTTTCCCTTTTTTCATTGCAATAATAAAAGCTGCATAGATATTGCCGCCTTAAAAAAGGAGAAGTCCAAAAACTTTGACTTCAAGGTGAGTCCTAATTCTCTTATCAAAGGAACTGGAACTAGCTGGATGAAAAACTAGCATTCAGTACTCTCATTATGATGATCAAAGCAACAACTGACCCTGACGTGATTTGAACACGCAACCTTCTGATCTGGAGTCAGACGCGCTACCGTTGCGCCACAAGGTCATTTGATGATGAATTTATTGACCCTGTTCAGAACCAATGTCTTGTTGACAAAATGCTGATTACCTGCTCACTCTGATTGATTGAAGAAACCGGTTTTAAATTAAACCAATTTTAACCAAACTCCAAAAGCCTAGAAGCTTCGTGCCATCTTGCCGTTAGCGTTAAATGCTTCCAAGTAAATAATGGGACGCTGAGAGTGAGATTTTTACTCGATAAGGAAATCCTCTGTAAGCATTTTTCTTTCTTTAACTAAATTGGATTTAAGGGCCATGCGATTTTACAAAGAAATTGAGTATAAGTAGAAATCAAAAATACCATTTGAGGTGAAGATGGATAACAAGAAAGGCTATTGAGTTTTCTTCAACATTTCTTAGGTGCCATCTATTTACTATGTACAAATATATCAATGTAGGGTACATTTTTTTATTTATTATTTTATTTTTAAAGCCAGGG
This sequence comes from Rhinoderma darwinii, assembly GCF_050947455.1. NCBI lineage: Eukaryota > Metazoa > Chordata > Amphibia > Anura > Rhinodermatidae > Rhinoderma > Rhinoderma darwinii. The sequence continues at coordinate 411,144,513 of NC_134689.1, forward strand.
CTTTAACCAGAACAAGACAGCATCAAGTACGTCGGGAGGAAAAAAAATTCACCATCATCACAGACTGAGATTCTTTACTGTAAGAGCAGTGAGACTTTGGAACTCTCTGCCAAAGGATTTTGTGATGGTTGATTTGTTGAATGATTTAAGAGGAACCTGGATATCTTTCTTGATACAACAGCAACATTTTCCCTTTTTTCATTGCAATAATAAAAGCTGCATAGATATTGCCGCCTTAAAAAAGGAGAAGTCCAAAAACTTTGACTTCAAGGTGAGTCCTAATTCTCTTATCAAAGGAACTGGAACTAGCTGGATGAAAAACTAGCATTCTGTACTCTCATTATGATGATCAAAGCAACAACTGACCCTGACGTGATTTGAACACGCAACCTTCTGATCTGGAGTCAGACGCGCTACTGTTGCGCCACAAGGTCATTTGCTAATGAATTTATTGACCCTGTTCAGAACCAATGTCTTGTTGACAAAATGCTGATTACCTGCTCATTCTGATTGATTGAAGAAACCGGTTTTAAATTAAACCAATTTTAACCAAACTCCAAAAGCCTAGAAGCTTCGTGCCATCTTGCCGTTAGCGTTAAATGCTTCCAAGTAAATAATGGGACGCTGAGAGTGAGATTTTTACTCGATAAGGAAATCCTCTGTAAGCATTTTTCTTTCTTTAACTAAATTGGATTTAAGGGCCATGCGATTTTACAAAGAAATTGAGTATAAGTAGAAATCAAAAATACCATTTAAGGTGAAGATGGATAACAAGAAAGGCTATTGAGTTTTCTTCAACATTTCTTAGGTGCCATCTATTTACTATGTACAAATATATCAATGTAGGGTACATTTTTTTATTTATTATTTTATTTTTAAAGCCAGGGCTTTAACCAGAACAAGACAGCATCAAGTACGTCGGGAGGAAAAAAAATTCACCATCATCACAGACTGAGATTCTTTACTGTAAGAGCAGTGAGACTTTGGAACTCTCTGCCAAAGGATTTTGTGATGGTTGATTTGTTGAATGATTTAAGAGGAACCTGGATATCTTTCTTGATACAACAGCAACATTTTCCCTTTTTTCATTGTAATAATAAAAGCTGCGAAGATATTGCCGCCTTAAAAAAGGAGAAGTCCAAAAAGTTTGACTTCAAGGTGAGTCCTAATTCTCTTATCAAAGGAATTGGAACTAGCTCGATGAAAATCAGCATTCTGTACGCACATTATGATGATCAAAGCAACAACTAACCCTGACGTGATTTGAACACGCAACCTTCTGATCTGGAGTCAGATGTGCTACCGTTGCGCCACAAGGTCATTTGATGATGGATTTATTGACCCTGTTCAGAACCAATGACTTGTTGAAAAAATGCTGATTACCTGCTCATTCTGATTGATTGAAGAAACCGGTTTTAAAATAAACCAATTTTAACCAGACTCCAAAAGCCTAGAAGCTTCGTGCCATCTTGACGTTAGCATTAAATGTTTCCAAGTAAATAATGGGACGCTGAGAGTGAGATTTTTACTCGATAAGGAAATCCTCTGTAAGCATTTTTCTTTCTTTAACTAAATTGGATTTAAGGGCCATGTGATTTTACAAAGAAATTGAGTATGAGTAGAAATCAAAAATACCATTTAAGGTGAAGATGGATAACAAGAAAGGCTATTGAGTTTTCTTCAACATTTCTTAGGTGCCATCTATTTACTATGTACAAATATATCAATGTAGGGTACATTTTTTTATTTATTATTTTATTTTTGAAGCCAGAGCTTTAACCAGAACAAGGGAGCATCAAGTGCGTTGGGAGGAATAAAAATTCACCATCATCACAGACTGAGATTCTTTACTGTAAGAGCAGTGAGACTTTGGAACTCTCTGCCAAAGGATTTTGTGATGGTTGATTTGTTGAATGATTTAAGAGGAACCTGGATGTTTTTCTTGATACAACAGCAACATTTTCCCTTTTTTCATTCTAATAACAAAAACTGTGCAGATATTGCTGCCTTAAAAAAGGAGAAGTCCTAAAAAGTTGACTTCAAGGTGAATCCTAATTCTCTTATCAAAGGAATTGGAACTAGCTGGATGAAAATTACCATTCTGTACTCTCATTATGACGATCAAAGCAACAACTGACCCTGACGTGATTTGAACACGCAACCTTCTGATCTGGAGTCAGATGGGCTACCGTTGCGCCACAAGTTCTTTTGATGATGAATTTATTGACCCTGTTCAGAACCAATGTCTTGTTGACAAAATGCTAATTACCTGCTCATTCTGATTGATTGAAGAAACTGGTTTTAAAATAAACCAATTTTAACCAGACTCCAAAAGCCTAGAAGCTTCGTGCCATCTTGCCGTTAGCGTTAAATGCTTCCAAGTAAATAATGGGACGCTGAGAGTGAGATTTTTGCTCGATAAGGAAATCCTCTGTAAGCATTTTTCTTTCTTTAACTAAATTGGATTTAAGGGCCAATGCGATTTTACAAAGAAATTGAGTATAAGTAGAAATCAAAAATACCATTTAAGGTGAAGATGGATAACAAGAAAGGCTATTGAGTTTTCTTCAACATTTCTTAGGTGCCATCTATTTACTATGTACAAATATATCAATGTAGGGTACATTTTTTATTTATTATTTTATTTTTAAAGCCAGGGCTTTAACCAGAACAAGACAGCATCAAGTACGTCGGGAGGAAAAAAAATTCACCATCATCACAGACTGAGATTCTTTACTGTAAGAGCAGTGAGACTTTGGAACTCTCTGCCAAAGGATTTTGTGATGGTTGATTTGTTGAATGATTTAAGAGGAACCTGGATATCTTTCTTGATACAACAGCAACATTTTCCCTTTTTTCATTGCAATAATAAAAGCTGCGAAGATATTGCCGCTTTAAAAAAGGAGAAGTCCAAAATTCTCAATGACTTCAAGGTGAGTCCTAATTCTCTTATCAAAGGAACTGGAACTAGCTGGAAGAAAATTAGCATTCTGTACTCACATTATGACGATCAAAGCAACAACTTACCCTGACGTGATTTGAACACGCAACCTTCTGATCTGGAGTCAGACGCGCTACCGTTGCACCACAAGGTCATTTGATGATGAATTTATTGACCCTGTTCAGAACCAATGTCTTGTTGACAAAATGCTGATTACCTGCTCATTCTGATTGATTGAAGAAACCGGTTTTAAATTAAACCAATTTTAACCAAACTCCAAAAGCCTAGAAGCTTCGTGCCATCTTGCCGTTAGCGTTAAATGCTTCCAAGTAAATAATGGGACGCTGAGAGTGAGATTTTTACTCGATAAGGAAATCCTCTGTAAGCATTTTTCTTTCTTTAACTAAATTGGATTTAAGGGCCATGCGATTTTACAAAGAAATTGAGTATAAGTAGAAATCAAAAATACCATTTAAGGTGAAAATGGATAACAAGAAAGGCTATTGAGTTTTCTTCAACATTTCTTAGGTGCCATCTATTTACTATGTACAAATATATCAATGTAGGGTACATTTTTTTATTTATTATTTTATTTTTAAAGCCAGGGCTTTAACCAGAAAAAGACAGCATCAAGTACGTCGGGAGGAAAAAAAATTCACCATCATCACAGACTGAGATTCTTTACAGTAAGAGCAGTGAGACTTTGGAACTCTCTGCCAAAGGATTTTGTGATGGTTGATTTGTTGAATGATTTAAGAGGAACCTGGATATCTTTCTTGATACAACAGCAACATTTTCCCTTTTTTCATTGCAATAATAAAAGCTGCGTAGATATTGCCGCCTTAAAAAAGGAGAAGTCCAAAAACTTTGACTTCAAGGTGAGTCCTAATTCTCTTATCAAATGAACTGGAACTAGCTGGATGAAAAACTAGCATTCTGTACTCTCATTATGATGATCAAAGCAACAACTGACCCTGACGTGATTTGAACACGCAACCTTCTGATCTGGAGTCAGACGCACTACTGTTGCGCCACAAGGTCATTTGATGATGAATTTATTGACCCTGTTCAGAACCAATGTCTTGTTGACAAAATGCTGATTACCTGCTCATTCTGATTGATTGAAGAAACCGGTTTTAAATTAAACCAATTTTAACCAAACTCCAAAAGCCTAGAAGCTTCGTGCCATCTTGCCGTTAGCGTTAAATGCTTCCAAGTAAATAATGGGACGCTGAGAGTGAGATTTTTACTCGATAAGGAAATCCTCTGTAAGCATTTTTCTTTCTTTAACTAAATTGGATTTAAGGGCCATGCGATTTTACAAAGAAATTGAGTATAAGTAGAAATCAAAAATACCATTTAAGGTGAAGATGGATAACAAGAAAGGCTATTGAGTTTTCTTCAACATTTCTTAGGTGCCATCTATTTACTATGTACAAATATATCAATGTAGGGTACATTTTTTATTTATTATTTTATTTTTAAAGCCAGGGCTTTAACCAGAACAAGACAGCATCAAGTACGTCGGGAGGAAAAAAAATTCACCATCATCACAGACTGAGATTCTTTACTGTAAGAGCAGTGAGACTTTGGAACTCTCTGCCAAAGGATTTTGTGATGGTTGATTTGTTGAATGATTTAAGAGGAACCTGGATGTTTTTCTTGATACAACAGCAACATTTTCCCTTTTTTCATTCTAATAACAAAAACTGTGCAGATATTGCTGCCTTAAAAAAGGAGAAGTCCTAAAAAGTTGACTTCAAGGTGAATCCTAATTCTTTTATCAAAGGAATTGGAACTAGCTGGATGAAAATTACCATTCTGTACTCTCATTATGATGATCAAAGCAACAACTGACCCTGACGTGATTTGAACACGCAACCTTCTGATCTGGAGTCAGATGCGCTACCGTTGCGCCACAAGGTCTTTTGATGATGAATTTATTGACCCTGTTCAGAACCAATGTCTTGTTGACAAAATGCTAATTACCTGCTCATTCTGATTGATTGAAGAAACTGGTTTTAAAATAAACCAATTTTAACCAGACTCCAAAAGCCTAGAAGCTTCGTGCCATCTTGCCGTTAGCGTTAAATGCTTCCAAGTAAATAATGGGACGCTGAGAGTGAGATTTTTACTCGATAAGGAAATCCTCTGTAAGCATTTTTCTTTCTTTAACTAAATTGGATTTAAGGGCCATGCGATTTTACAAAGAAATTGAGTATAAGTAGAAATCAAAAATACCATTTAAGGTGAAGATGGATAACAAGAAAGGCTATTGAGTTTTCTTCAACATTTCTTAGGTGCCATCTATTTACTATGTACAAATATATCAATGTAGGGTACATTTTTTTATTTATTATTTTATTTTTAAAGCCAGGGCTTTAACCAGAACAAGACAGCATCAAGTACGTCGGGAGGAAAAAAAATTCACCATCATCACAGACTGAGATTCTTTACTGTAAGAGCAGTGAGACTTTGGAACTCTCTGCCAAAGGATTTTGTGATGGTTGATTTGTTGAATGATTTAAGAGGAACCTGGATATCTTTCTTGATACAACAGCAACATTTTCTCTTTTTTCATTGTAATAATAAAAGCTGCGAAGATATTGCCGCCTTAAAAAAGGAGAAGTCCAAAAAGTTTGACTTCAAGGTGAGTCCTAATTCTCTTATCAAAGGAATTGGAACTAGCTCGATGAAAATTAGCATTCTGTACGCACATTATGATGATCAAAGCAACAACTAACCCTGACGTGATTTGAACACGCAACCTTCTGATCTGGAGTCAGATGTGCTACCGTTGCGCCACAAGGTCATTTGATGATGGATTTATTGACCCTGTTCAGAACCAATGACTTGTTGAAAAAATGCTGATTACCTGCTCATTCTGATTGATTGAAGAAACCGGTTTTAAAATAAACCAATTTTAACCAGACTCCAAAAGCCTAGAAGCTTCGTGCCATCTTGACGTTAGCATTAAATGTTCCCAAGTAAATAATGGGACGCTGAGAGTGAGATTTTTACTCGATAAGGAAATCCTCTGTAAGCATTTTTCTTTCTTTAACTAAATTGGATTTAAGGGCCATGTGATTTTACAAAGAAATAGAGTATGAGTAGAAATCAAAAATACCATTTAAGGTGAAGATGGATAACAAGAAAGGCTATTGAGTTTTCTTCAACATTTCTTAGGTGCCATCTATTTACTATGTACAAATATATCAATGTAGGGTACATTTTTTTATTTATTATTTTATTTTTGAAGCCAGGGCTTTAACCAGAACAAGGGAGCATCAAGTACGTCGGGAGGAATAAAAATTCACCATCATCACAGACTGAGATTCTTTACTGTAAGAGCAGTGAGACTTTGGAACTCTCTGCCAAAGGATTTTGTGATGGTTGATTTGTTGAATGATTTAAGAGGAACCTGGATGTTTTTCTTGATACAACAGCAACATTTTCCCTTTTTTCATTCTAATAACAAAAACTGTGCAGATATTGCTGCCTTAAAAAAGGAGAAGTCCTAAAAAGTTGACTTCAAGGTGAATCCTAATTCTTTTATCAAAGGAATTGGAACTAGCTGGATGAAAATTACCATTCTGTACTCTCATTATGATGATCAAAGCAACAACTGACCCTGACGTGATTTCAACACGCAACCTTCTGATCTGGAGTCAGATGCGCTACCGTTGCGCCACAAGGTCTTTTGATGATGAATTTACTGACCCTGTTCAGAACCAATGTCTTGTTGACAAAATGCTAATTACCTGCTCATTCTGATTGATTGAAGAAACTGGTTTTAAAATAAACCAATTTTAACCAGACTCCAAAAGCCTAGAAGCTTCGTGCCATCTTGCCGTTAGCGTTAAATGCTTCCAAGTAAATAATGGGACGCTGAGAGTGAGATTTTTACTCGATAAGGAAATCCTCTGTAAGCATTTTTCTTTCTTTAACTAAATTGGATTTAAGGGCCATGCGATTTTACAAAGAAATTGAGTATAAGTAGAAATCAAAAATACCATTTAAGGTGAAGATGGATAACAAGAAAGGCTATTGAGTTTTCTTCAACATTTCTTAGGTGCCATCTATTTACTATGTACAAATATATCAATGTAGGGTACATTTTTTATTTATTATTTTATTTTTAAAGCCAGGGCTTTAACCAGAACAAGACAGCATCAAGTACGTCGGGAGGAAAAAAAATTCACCATCATCACAGACTGAGATTCTTTACTGTAAGAGCAGTGAGACTTTGGAACTCTCTGCCAAAGGATTTTGTGATGGTTGATTTGTTGAATGATTTAAGAGGAACCTGGATATCTTTCTTGATACAACAGCAACATTTTCCCTTTTTTCATTGCAATAATAAAAGCTGCGAAGATATTGCCGCTTTAAAAAAGGAGAAGTCCAAAATTCTCAATGACTTCAAGGTGAGTCCTAATTCTCTTATCAAAGGAACTGGAACTAGCTGGATGAAAATTAGCATTCTGTACTCACATTATGACGATCAAAGCAACAACCGACCCTGACGTGATTTGAACACGCAACCTTCTGATCTGGAGTCAGACGCGCTACCGTTGCGCCACAAGGTCATTTGATGATGAATTTATTGACCCTGTTCAGAACCAATGTCTTGTTGACAAAATGCTGATTACCTTTTTTCATTGCAATAATAAAAGCTGCGAAGATATTGCCGCTTTAAAAAAGGAGAAGTCCAAAATTCTCAATGACTTCAAGGTGAGTCCTAATGCTCTTATCAAAGGAACTGGAACTAGCTGGATGAAAATTAGCATTCTGTACTCACATTATGACGATCAAAGCAACAACCGACCCTGACGTGATTTGAACACGCAACCTTCTGATCTGGAGTCAGACGCGCTACCGTTGCGCCACAAGGTCATTTGATGATGAATTTATTGACCCTGTTCAGAACCAATGTCTTGTTGACAAAATGCTGATTACCTGCTCATTCTGATTGATTGAAGAAACCGGTTTTAAATTAAACCAATTTTAACCAAACTCCAAAAGCCTAGAAGCTTCGTGCCATCTTGCCGTTAGCGTTAAATGCTTCCAAGTAAATAATGGGACGCTGAGAGTGAGATTTTTACTCGATAAGGAAATCTTCTGTAAGCATTTTTCTTTCTTTAACTAAATTGGATTTAAGGGCCATGCGATTTTACAAAGAAATTGAGTATAAGTAGAAATCAAAAATACCATTTAAGGTGAAAATGGATAACAAGAAAGGCTATTGAGTTTTCTTCAACATTTCTTAGGTGCCATCTATTTACTATGTACAAATATATCAATGTAGGGTACATTTTTTTATTTATTATTTTATTTTTAAAGCCAGGGCTTTAACCAGAAAAAGACAGCATCAAGTACGTCGGGAGGAAAAAAAATTCACCATCATCACAGACTGAGATTCTTTACAGTAAGAGCAGTGAGACTTTGGAACTCTCTGCCAAAGGATTTTGTGATGGTTGATTTGTTGAATGATTTAAGAGGAACCTGGATATCTTTCTTGATACAACAGCAACATTTTCCCTTTTTTCATTGCAATAATAAAAGCTGCGTAGATATTGCCGCCTTAAAAAAGGAGAAGTCCAAAAACTTTGACTTCAAGGTGAGTCCTAATTCTCTTATCAAATGAACTGGAACTAGCTGGATGAAAAACTAGCATTCTGTACTCTCATTATGATGATCAAAGCAACAACTGACCCTGACGTGATTTGAACACGCAACCTTCTGATCTGGAGTCAGACGCGCTGCTGTTGCGCCACAAGGTCATTTGATGATGAATTTATTGACCCTGTTCAGAACCAATGTCTTGTTGACAAAATGCTGATTACCTGCTCATTCTGATTGATTGAAGAAACCGGTTTTAAATTAAACCAATTTTAACCAAACTCCAAAAGCCTAGAAGCTTCGTGCCATCTTGCCGTTAGCGTTAAATGCTTCCAAGTAAATAATGGGACGCTGAGAGTGAGATTTTTACTCGATAAGGAAATCCTCTGTAAGCATTTTTCTTTCTTTAACTAAATTGGATTTAAGGGCCATGCGATTTTACAAAGAAATTGAGTATAAGTAGAAATCAAAAATACCATTTAAGGTGAAGATGGATAACAAGAAAGGCTATTGAGTTTTCTTCAACATTTCTTAGGTGCCATCTATTTACTATGTACAAATATATCAATGTAGGGTACATTTTTTTATTTATTATTTTATTTTTAAAGCCAGGGCTTTAACCAGAACAAGACAGCATCAAGTACGTCGGGAGGAAAAAAAATTCACCATCATCACAGACTGAGATTCTTTACTGTAAGAGCAGTGAGACTTTGGAACTCTCTGCCAAAGGATTTTGTGATGGTTGATTTGTTGAATGATTTAAGAGGAACCTGGATATCTTTCTTGATACAACAGCAACATTTTCCCTTTTTTCATTCTAATAACAAAAACTGTGCAGATATTGCTGCCTTAAAAAAGGAGAAGTCCTAAAAAGTTGACTTCAAGGTGAATCCTAATTCTCTTATCAAAGGAATTGGAACTAGCTGGATGAAAATTACCATTCTGTACTCTCATTATGATGATCAAAGCAACAACTGACCCTGACGTGATTTGAACACGCAACCTTCTGATCTGGAGTCAGACGCGCTACCGTTGCGCCACAAGGTCATTTGATGATGAATTTATTGACCCTGTTCAGAACCAATGTCTTGTTGACAAAATGCTAATTACCTGCTCATTCTGATTGATTGAAGAAACCGGTTTTAAAATAAACCAATTTTAACCAGACTCCAAAAGCCTAGAAGCTTCGTGCCATCTTGCCGTTAGCGTTAAATGCTTCCAAGTAAATAATGGGACGCTGAGAGTGAGATTTTTACTCGATAAGGAAATCCTCTGTAAGCATTTTTCTTTCTTTAACTAAATTGGATTTAAGGGCCATGCGATTTTACAAAGAAATTGAGTATAAGTAGAAATCAAAAATACCATTTAAGGTGAAGATGGATAACAAGAAAGGCTATTGAGTTTTCTTCAACATTTCTTAGGTGCCATCTATTTACTATGTACAAATATATCAATGTAGGGTACATTTTTTTTATTTATTATTTTGTTTTTAAAGCCAGGGCTTTAACCAGAACAAGGGAGTATCAAGTACGTCGGGAGGAAAAAAAATTCACCATCATCACAGACTGAGATTCTTTACTGTAAGAGCAGTGAGACATTGGAACTCTCTGCCAAAGTATTTTGTGATGGTTGATTTGTTGAATGATTTAAGAGGAACCTGGATGTCTTTCTTGATACAACAGCAACATTTTCCCTTTTTTCATTGTAGTAATAAAAGCTGCGAAGATATTGCCGCCTTAAAAAAGGAGAAGTCCATAAAGTTTGACTTCAAGTTGAGTCCTAATTCTCTTATCAAAGAAATTGGAACTAGCTGGATGAAAGTTAGCATTCTGTACTCACATTATGATGATCAAAGCAACAACTGACCCTGATGTGATTTGAACACGGAACCTTCTGATCTGTAGTCAGATGCGCTACCGTTGCGCCACAAGGTCATTTGATGATGAATTTATTGAACCTGTTCAGAACCAATGTCTTGTTGACAAAATGCTAATTACCTGCTCATTCTGATTGATTGAAGAAACCGGTTTTAAAATAAACCAATTTTAACCAGACTCCAAAAGCCTAGAGGCTTCGTGCCATCTTGCCGTTAGCGTTAAATGCTTCCAAGTAAATAATGGGACGCTGAGAGTGAGATTTTTACTCGATAAGGAAATCCTCTGTAAGCATTTTTCTTTCTTTAACTAAATTGGATTTAAGGGCCATGCGATTTTACAAAGAAATTGAGTATGAGTAGAAATCAAAAATACCATTTAAGGTGAAGATGGATAACAAGAAAGGCTATTGAGTTTTCTTCAACATTTCTTAGGTGCCATCTATTTACTATGTACAAATATATCAATGTAGGGTACATTTTTTTTATTTATTATTTTGTTTTTAAAGCCAGGGCTTTAACCCGAACAAGGGAGCATCAAGTACGTCGGGAGGAAAAAAAATTCACCATCATCACAGACTGAGATTCTTTACTGTAAGAGCAGTGAGACATTGGAACTCTCTGCCAAAGTATTTTGTGATGGTTGATTTGTTGAATGATTTAAGAGGAACCTGGATGTCTTCCTTGATACAACAGCAACATTTTCCCTTTTTTCATTGTAATAATAAAAGCTGCGAAGATATTGCCGCCTTAAAAAAGGAGAAGTCCATAAAGTTTGACTTCAAGTTGAGTCCTAATTCTCTTATCAAAGGAATTGGAACTAGCTGGATGAAAATTAGCATTCTATACTCACATCATGATGATCAAAGCAACAACTGACCATGATGTGATTTGAACACGCAATCTTCCGATCTGGAAGGTCATTTGATGATGAATTTATTGACCCTGTTCAGAACCAATGTCTTGTTGACAAAATGCTGATTACCTGCTCATTCTGATTGATTGAAGAAACCGGTTTTAAAATAAACCAATTTTAACCAGACTCCAAAAGCCTAGAGGCTTCGTGCCATCTTGCCGTTAGCGTTAAATGCTTCCAAGTAAATAATGGGACGCTGAGAGTGAGATTTTTACTCGATAAGGAAATCCTCTGTAAGCATTTTTCTTTCTTTAACTAAATTGGATTTAAGGGCCATGCGATTTTACAAAGAAATTGAGTATGAGTAGAAATCAAAAATACCATTTAAGGTGAAGATGGATAACAAGAAAGGCTATTGAGTTTTCTTCAACATTTCTTAGGTGCCATCTATTTACTATGTACAAATATATCAATGTAGGGTACATTTTTTTTATTTATTATTTTGTTTTTAAAGCCAGGGCTTTAACCAGAACAAGGGAGCATCAAGTACGTCGGGAGGAAAAAAAATTCACCATCATCACAGACGGAGATTCTTTACTGTAAGAGCAGTGAGACATTGGAACTCTCTGCCAAAGTATTTTGTGATGGTTGATTTGTTGAATGATTTAAGAGGAACCTGGATGTCTTTCTTGATACAACAGCAACATTTTGCCTTTTTTCATTGTAATAATAAAAGCTGCGAAGATATTGCCGCCTTAAAAAAGGAGAAGTCCAAAAACTTTGACTTCAAGGTGAGTCCTAATTCTCTTATCAAAGGAATTGGAACTAGCTGGATAAAAAACTAGCATTATGTACTCTCATTACGATGATCAAAGCAACAACTGACCCTGACGTGATTTGAACACACAACCTTCTGATCTGGAGTCAGACGCGCTACCGTTGCGCCACACGGTCATTTGATGATAAATTTATTGACTCTGTTCAGAACCAATGTCTTGTTGACAAAATGCTGATTACCTGCTCATTCAGATTGATTGAAGAAACCGGTTTTAAAATAAACCAATTTTAACCAGACTCCAAAAGCATAGAAGCTTTGTGCCAACTTGCCGTTAGCATTAAATACTTCCAAGTAAATAATGGGACGCTGAGAGTGAGATTTTTACTCGATAAGGAAATCCTCTGTAAGCATTTTTCTTTCTTTAACTAAATTGAATTTAAGGGCTATGCGATTTTACAAAGAAATTGAGTATGAGTAGAAATCAAAAATACCATTTAAGGTGAAGATGGATAACAAGAAGGGCTATTGAGTTTTCTTCAACATTTCTTAGGTGCCATCTATTTACTATGTACAAATATATCAATGTAGGGTACATTTTTTTTATTTATTATTTTGTTTTTAAAGCAAGGGCTTTAACCAGAACAAGGGAGTATCAAGTACGTCGGGAGGAAAAAAAATTCACCGTCATTACAGACTGAGATTCTTTACTGTAAGAGCAGTGAGACATTGGAACTCTCTGCCAAAGTATTTTGTGATGGTTGATTTGTTGAATGATTTAAGAGGAACCTGGATGTCTTTCTTGATACAACAGCAACATTTTCCCTTTTTTCATTGTAATAATAAAAGCTGCGAAGATATTGCCGCCTTAAAAAAGGAGAAGTCCAAAAACTTTGACTTCAAGGTGAGTCCTAATTCTCTTATCAAAGGAATTGGAACTAGCTGGATAAAAAACTAGCATTATGTACTCTCATTACTATGATCAAAGCAACAACTGACCCTGACCCTGACGTGATTTGAACACACAACCTTCTGATCTGGAGTCAGACGCGCTACCGTTGCGCCACAAGGTCATTTGCTGATGAATTTATTGACCCTGTTCAGAACCAATGTCTTGTTGACAAAATGCTGATTACCTGCTCATTCTGATTGATTGAAGAGACTGGTTTTAAAATAAACCAATTTTAACCAGACTCCAAAAGCCTAGAAGCTTCGTGCCATCTTGCCGTTAGCGTTAAATGCTTCCAAGTAAATAATGGGACGCTGAGAGTGAGATTTTTACTCGATAAGGAAATCCTCTGTAAGCATTTTTCTTTCTTTAACTAAATTGGATTTAAGGGCCATGCGATTTTACAAAGAAATTGAGTATGAGTAGAAATCAAAAATACCATTTAAGGTGAAGATGGATAACAAGAAAGGCTATTGAGTTTTCTTCAACATTTCTTAGGTGCCATCTATTTACTATGTACAAATATATCAATGTAGGGTACATTTTTTTTATTTATTATTTTGTTTTTAAAGCCAGGGCTTTAACCAGAACAAGGGAGTATCAAGTACGTCGGGAGGAAAAAAAATTCACCATCATCACAGACTGAGATTCTTTACTGTAAGAGCAGTGAGACATTGGAACTCTCTGCCAAAGTATTTTGTGATGGTTGATTTGTTGAATGATTTAAGAGGAACCTGGATGTCTTTCTTGATACAACAGCAACATTTTCCCTTTTTTCATTGTAGTAATAAAAGCTGCGGAGATATTGCCGCCTTAAAAAAGCAGAAGTCCATAAAGTTTGACTTCAAGTTGAGTCCTAATTCTCTTATCAAAGAAATTGGAACTAGCTGGATGAAAGTTAGCATTCTGTACTCACATTATGATGATCAAAGCAACAACTGACCCTGATGTGATTTGAACACAGAACCTTCTGATCTGGAGTCAGACGCGCTACCGTTGCGCCACAAGGTCAATTGATGATGAATTTATTGAACCTGTTCAGAACCAATGTCTTGTTGACAAAATGCTAATTACCTGCTCATTCTGATTGATTGAAGAAACCGGTTTTAAAATAAACCAATTTTAACCAGACTCCAAAAGCCTAGAGGCTTCGTGCCATCTTGCCGTTAGCGTTAAATGCTTCCAAGTAAATAATGGGACGCTGAGAGTGAGATTTTTACTCGATAAGGAAATCCTCTGTAAGCATTTTTCTTTCTTTAACTAAATTGGATTTAAGGGCCATGCGATTTTACAAAGAAATTGAGTATGAGTAGAAATCAAAAATACCATTTAAGGTGAAGATGGATAACAAGAAAGGCTATTGAGTTTTCTTCAACATTTCTTAGGTGCCATCTATTTACTATGTACAAATATATCAATGTAGGGTACATTTTTTTTATTTATTATTTTGTTTTTAAAGCCAGGGCTTTAACCCGAACAAGGGAGCATCAAGTACGTCGGGAGGAAAAAAAATTCACCATCATCACAGACTGAGATTCTTTACTGTAAGAGCAGTGAGACATTGGAACTCTCTGCCAAAGTATTTTGTGATGGTTGATTTGTTGAATGATTTAAGAGGAACCTGGATGTCTTTCTTGATACAACAGCAACATTTTCCCTTTTTTCATTGTAATAATAAAAGCTGCGAAGATATTGCCGCCTTTTAAAAAGGAGAAGTCCATAAAGTTTGACTTCAAGTTGAGTCCTAATTCTCTTATCAAAGGAATTGGAACTAGCTGGATGAAAATTAGCATTCTATACTCACATCATGATGATCAAAGCAACAACTGACCCTGATGTGATTTGAACACGCAACCTTCCGATCTGGAGTCAGACGCGCTATCTTTGCGCCACAATTTCATTTGATGATGAATTTATTGACCCTGTTCTGAACCAATGTCTTGTTGACAAAATGCTGATTACCTGCTCATTCTGATTGATTGAAGAAACCGGTTTTAAAATAAACCAATTTTAACCAGACTCCAAAAGCCTAGAAGCTTCGTGCCATCTTGCCGTTAGCGTCAAATGCTTCCAAGTAAATAATGGGACGCTGAGAGTGAGATTTTTACTCGATAAGGAAATGCTCTGTAGGCATTTTTCTTTCTTTAACTAAATTGGATTTAAGGGCCATGCGATTTTACAAAGAAATTAAGTATGAGTAGAAATCAAAAATACCATTTAAGGTGAAGATGGATAACAAGAAAGGCTATTGAGTTTTCTTCAACATTTCTTAGGTGCCATCTATTTACTATGTACAAATATATCAATATAGGGTAAAAAAATTTATTTATTATTTTATTTTTAAAGCCAGGGCTTTAACCAGAACAAGGGAGTATCAAGTACATCGGGAGGAAAAAAAATTCACCATCATCACAGACTGAGATTCTTTACTGTAAGAGCAGTGAGACTTTGGAACTCTCTGCCAAGGGATTTTGTGATGGTTGATTTGTTGAATGATTTAAGAGGAACCTGGATGTCTTTCTTGATACAACAGCAACATTTTCCCTTTTTTCATTGTAATAATAAAAGCTGCGAAGATATTGCCGCCTTAAAAAAGGAGAAGTCCAAAAACTTTGACTTCAAGGTGAGTCCTAATTCTCTTAGCAAAGGAATTGGAACTAGCTGAATGAAAATTAGCATTCTGTACTCACATTATGATGATCAAAGCACCAACTGACCCTGACGTGATTTGAACACGCAACCTTCTGATCTGGAGTCAGACGCGCTACCGTTGCGCCACAAGGTCATTTGATGATGAATTTATTGACCCTGTTCAGAACCAATGTCTTGTTGACAAAATGCTGATTACCTGCTCATTCTGATTGATTGAAGAAACCGGTTTTAAATTAAACCAATTTTAACCAAACTCCAAAAGCCTAGAAGCTTCGTGCCATCTTGCCGTTAGCGTTAAATGCTTCCAAGTAAATAATGGGACGCTGAGAGTGAGATTTTTACTCGATAAGGAAATCCTCTGTAAGCATTTTTCTTTCTTTAACTAAATTGGATTTAAGGGCCATGCGATTTTACAAAGAAATTGAGTATGAGTAGAAATCAAAAATACCATTTAAGGTGAAGATGGATAACAAGAAAGGCTATTGAGTTTTCTTCAACATTTCTTAGGTGCCATCTATTTACTATGTACAAATATATCAATGTAGGGTACATTTTTTTTATTTATTATTTTGTTTTTAAAGCCAGGGCTTTAACCAGAACAAGGGAGTATCAAGTACGTCGGGAGGAAAAAAAATTCACCATCATCACAGACTGAGATTCTTTACTGTAAGAGCAGTGAGACATTGGAACTCTCTGCCAAAGTATTTTGTGATGGTTGATTTGTTGAATGATTTAAGAGGAACCTGGATGTCTTTCTTGATACAACAGCAACATTTTCCCTTTTTTCATTGTAATAATAAAAGCTGCGAAGATATTGCCGCCTTTTAAAAAGGAGAAGTCCATAAAGTTTGACTTCAAGTTGAGTCCTAATTCTCTTATCAAAGGAATTGGAACTAGCTGGATGAAAATTAGCATTCTATACTCACATCATGATGATCAAAGCAACAACTGACCCTGATGTGATTTGAACACGCAACCTTCCGATCTGGAGTCAGACGCGCTATCTTTGCGCCACAATTTCATTTGATGATGAATTTATTGACCCTGTTCTGAACCAATGTCTTGTTGACAAAATGCTGATTACCTGCTCATTCTGATTGATTGAAGAAACCGGTTTTAAAATAAACCAATTTTAACCAGACTCCAAAAGCCTAGAAGCTTCGTGCCATCTTGCCGTTAGCGTCAAATGCTTCCAAGTAAATAATGGGACGCTGAGAGTGAGATTTTTACTCGATAAGGAAATGCTCTGTAGGCATTTTTCTTTCTTTAACTAAATTGGATTTAAGGGCCATGCGATTTTACAAAGAAATTAAGTATGAGTAGAAATCAAAAATACCATTTAAGGTGAAGATGGATAACAAGAAAGGCTATTGAGTTTTCTTCAACATTTCTTAGGTGCCATCTATTTACTATGTACAAATATATCAATATAGGGTAAAAAATTTTATTTATTATTTTATTTTTAAAGCCAGGGCTTTAACCAGAACAAGGGAGTATCAAGTACGTCGGGAGGAAAAAAAATTCACCATCATCACAGACTGAGATTCTTTACTGTAAGAGCAGTGAGACTTTGGAACTCTCTGCCAAGGGATTTTGTGATGGTTGATTTGTTGAATGATTTAAGAGGAACCTGGATGTCTTTCTTGATACAACAGCAACATTTTCCCTTTTTTCATTGTAATAATAAAAGCTGCGAAGATATTGCCGCCTTAAAAAAGGAGAAGTCCAAAAACTTTGACTTCAAGGTGAGTCCTAATTCTCTTAGCAAAGGAATTGGAACTAGCTGAATGAAAATTAGCATTCTGTACTCACATTATGATGATCAAAGCACCAACTGACCCTGACGTGATTTGAACACGCAACCTTCTGATCTGGAGTCAGACGCGCTACCGTTGCGCCACAAGGTCATTTGATGATGAATTTATTGACCCTGTTCAGAACCAATGTCTTGTTGACAAAATGCTGATTACCTGCTCATTCTGATTGATTGAAGAAACCGGTTTTAAATTAAACCAATTTTAACCAAACTCCAAAAGCCTAGAAGCTTCGTGCCATCTTGCCGTTAGCGTTAAATGCTTCCAAGTAAATAATGGGACGCTGAGAGTGAGATTTTTACTCGATAAGGAAATCCTCTGTAAGCATTTTTCTTTCTTTAACTAAATTGGATTTAAGGGCCATGCGATTTTACAAAGAAATTGAGTATGAGTAGAAATCAAAAATACCATTTAAGGTGAAGATGGATAACAAGAAAGGCTATTGAGTTTTCTTCAACATTTCTTAGGTGCCATCTATTTACTATGTACAAATATATCAATGTAGGGTACATTTTTTTTATTTATTATTTTGTTTTTAAAGCCAGGGCTTTAACCAGAACAAGGGAGTATCAAGTACGTCGGGAGGAAAAAAAATTCACCATCATCACAGACTGAGATTCTTTACTGTAAGAGCAGTGAGACATTGGAACTCTCTGCCAAAGTATTTTGTGGTGGTTGATTTGTTGAATGATTTAAGAGGAACCTGGATGTCTTTCTTGATACAACAGCAACATTTTCCCTTTTTTCATTGTAGTAATAAAAGCTGCGAAGATATTGCCGCCTTAAAAAAGGAGAAGTCCAAAAAGTTTGACTTCAAGTTGAGTCCTAATTCTCTTATCAAAGAAATTGGAACTAGCTGGATGAAAATTAGCATTCTGTACTCACATTATGATGATAATAGCAACAACTGACCCTGACGTGATTTGTACACGCAACCTTCTGATCTGGAGTCAGACGCGCTACCGTTGCGCCACAAGGTCATTTGATGATGAATTTATTGACCCTGTTCAGAACCAATGTCTTGTTGACAAAAAGCTGATTACCTGCTCATTCTGATTGATTGAAGAAACCGGTTTTAAAATAAACCAATTTTAACCAGACTCCAAAAGCCTAGAGGCTTCGTGCCATCTTGCCGTTAGCGTTAAATGCTTCCAAGTAAATAAAGGGACGCTGAGTGTGAGATTCTTACTCGATAAGGAAATCCTCTGTAAGCATTTTTGAACACGCAACCTTCTGATCTGGAGTCAGACGCGCTACCATTGCGCCACAAGGTCATTTGATGATTAATTTATTGACCCTGTTCAGAACCAATGTCTTGTTGACAAAATGCTGATTACCTGCTCATTCTGATTGATTGAAGAAACCGGTTTTAAAATAAACCAACTTTAACCAGACTCCAAAAGCCTAGAAGCTTCGTGCCATCTTGCCGTTAGCGTCAAATGCTTCCAAGTAAATAATGGGACGCTGAGAGTGAGATTTTTACTCGATAAGGAAATCCTCTGTAGGCATTTTTCTTTCTTTAACTAAATTGGATTTAAGGGCCATGCGATTTTACAAAGAAATTGAGTATGAGTAGAAATCAAAAATACCATTTAAGGTGAAGATGGATAACAAGAAAGGCTATTGAGTTTTCTTCAACATTTCTTAGGTGCCATCTATTTACTATGTACAAATATATCAATGTAGGGTACATTTTTTTTATTTATTATTTTGTTTTTAAAGCCAGGGCTTTAACCAGAACAAGGGAGTATCAAGTACGTCGGGAGGAAAAAAAATTCACCATCATCACAGACTGAGATTCTTTACTGTAAGAGCAGTGAGACATTGGAACTCTCTGCCAAAGTATTTTGTGGTGGTTGATTTGTTGAATGATTTAAGAGGAACCTGGATGTCTTTCTTGATACAACAGCAACATTTTCCCTTTTTTCATTGTAGTAATAAAAGCTGCGAAGATATTGCCGCCTTAAAAAAGGAGAAGTCCAAAAAGTTTGACTTCAAGTTGAGTCCTAATTCTCTTATCAAAGAAATTGGAACTAGCTGGATGAAAATTAGCATTCTGTACTCACATTATGATGATAATAGCAACAACTGACCCTGACGTGATTTGTACACGCAACCTTCTGATCTGGAGTCAGACGCGCTACCGTTGCGCCACAAGGTCATTTGATGATGAATTTATTGACCCTGTTCAGAACCAATGTCTTGTTGACAAAAAGCTGATTACCTGCTCATTCTGATTGATTGAAGAAACCGGTTTTAAAATAAACCAATTTTAACCAGACTCCAAAAGCCTAGAGGCTTCGTGCCATCTTGCCGTTAGCGTTAAATGCTTCCAAGTAAATAAAGGGACGCTGAGTGTGAGATTCTTACTCGATAAGGAAATCCTCTGTAAGCATTTTTGAACACGCAACCTTCTGATCTGGAGTCAGACGCGCTACCATTGCGCCACAAGGTCATTTGATGATTAATTTATTGACCCTGTTCAGAACCAATGTCTTGTTGACAAAATGCTGATTACCTGCTCATTCTGATTGATTGAAGAAACCGGTTTTAAAATAAACCAACTTTAACCAGACTCCAAAAGCCTAGAAGCTTCGTGCCATCTTGCCGTTAGCGTCAAATGCTTCCAAGTAAATAATGGGACGCTGAGAGTGAGATTTTTACTCGATAAGGAAATCCTCTGTAGGCATTTTTCTTTCTTTAACTAAATTGGATTTAAGGGCCATGCGATTTTACAAAGAAATTAAGTATGAGTAGAAATCAAAAATACCATTTAAGGTGAAGATGGATAACAAGAAAGGCTATTGAGTTTTCTTCAACATTTCTTAGGTGCCATCTATTTACTATGTACAAATATATCAATATAGGGTACATTTTTTTATTTATTATTTTATTTTTAAAGCCAGGGCTTTAACCAGAACAAGGGAGTATCAAGTACGTCGGGAGGAAAAAAAATTCACCATCATCACAGACTGAGATTCTTTACTGTAAGAGCAGTGAGACTTTGGAACTCTCTGCCAAAGGATTTTGTGATGGTTGATTTGTTGAATGATTTAAGAGGAACCTGGATGTCTTTCTTGATACAACAGCAACATTTTCCCTTTTTTAATTGTAATAATAAAAGTTGCGAAGATTTTGCCGCCTTAAAAAAGGACAAGTCCAAATAGCTAGACTTCAAGGTGAGTCCTAATTCTCTTATCAAAGGAATTGGAACTAGCTGGATGAAAATTAGCATTCTGTACTCACATTATGATGATCAAAGCAACAACTGACCCTGACGTGATTTGTACACACAACCTTCTGATCTGGAGTCAGACGCGCTACCGTTGCACCACAAGGTCATTTGATGATGAATTTATTGACCCTGTTCAGAACCAATGTCTTGTTGACAAAATGCTGATTACCTGCTCATTCTGATTGATTGAAGAAACCGGTTTTGAAATAAACCAATTTTAACCAGACTCCAAAAGCCTAGAAGCTTCGTGCCATCTTGCCGTTAGCGTTAAATGCTTCCAAGTAAATAATGGGACGCTGAGAGTGAGATTTTTACTCGATAAGGAAATCCTCTGTAAGCATTTTTCTTTCTTTAACTAAATTGGATTTAAGGGCCATGCGATTTTACAAAGAAATTGAGTATGAGTAGAAATCAAAAATACCATTTAAGGTGAAGATGGATAACAAGAAAGGCTATTGAGTTTTCTTCAACATTTCTTAGGTGCCATCTATTTACTATGTACAAATATATCAATGTATTGTAAAATTTTTTTAGTTATTATTTTGTTTTTAAAGCCAGGGCTTTAACCAGAACAAGGGAGTATCAAGTACGTCGGGAGGAAAAAAAATTCACCATCATCACAGACTGAGATTCTTTACTGTAAGAGCAGTGAGACATTGGAACTCTCTGCCAAAGTATTTTGTGATGGTTGATTTGTTGAATTATTTAAGAGGAACCTGGATGTCTTTCTTGATACAACAGCAACATTTTCCCTTTTTTCATTGTAGTAATAAAAGCTGCGAAGATATTGCCGCCTTAAAAAAGAAGTCCAAAAACTTTGACTTCAAGGTGAGTCCTAATTCTCTTATCAAAGGAATTGGAACTAGCTGGATGAAAATTTGCATTCTGTACTCACATTATGATGATCAAAGCAACAACTCACCCTGACGTGATTTAAACACGCAACCTTCTGATCTGGAGTCAGACGCGCTACCGTTGTGCCACAAGGTCATTTGATGATGAATTTATTGACCCTGTTCAGAACCAATGTCTTGTTGACAAAATGCTGATTACCTGCTCATTCTGATTAATTGAAGAAACAGGTTTTAAAATAAACCAATTTTAACCAGACTCCAAAAGCCTAGAAGCTTCGTGCCATCTTGCCGTTAGCGTTAAATGCTTCCAAGTAAATAATGGGACGCTGAGAGTGAGATTTTTACTCGATAAGGAAATCCTCTGTAAGTATTTTTCTTTCTTTAACTAAATTGGATTTAAGGGCCATGCGATTTTACAAAGAAATTGAGTATGAGTAGAAATCAAAAATACCATTTAAGGTGAAGATGGATAACAAGAAAGGCTATTGAGTTTTCTTCAACATTTCTTAGGTGCCATCTATTTACTATGTACAAATATATCAATGTAGGGTATATTTTTTTATTTATTATTTTTAAAGCCAGGGCATTAACAAGAACAAGGGAGCATCAAGTACGTCGGGAGGAAAAAAAAATCACCATCATCACAGACTGAGATTCTTTACTGTAAGAGCAATGAGACTTTGGAACTCTCTGCCAAAGGATTTTGTGATGGTTGATTTGTTGAATGATTTAAGAGGAACCTGGATGTCTTTCTTGATACAACAGCAACATTTTCCCTTTTTTCATTGTAATAATAAAAGCTGCGAAGATATTGCAGCCTTAAAAAAGGAGAAGTCCAAAAAGTTTGACTTCAAGCTGAGTCCTAATTCTCTTATCAAAGGAATTGGAACTAGCTGGATGAAAATTTGCATTCTGTACTCACATTATGATGATCAAAGCAACAACTGACCCTGACGTGATTTAAACACGCAACCCTCTGATCTGGAGTCAGACGCGCTACCGTTGCGCCACAAGGTCATTTGATGATGAATTTATTGACCCTGTTCAGAACCAATGTCTTGTTGACAAAATGCTGATTACCTGCTCATTCTGATTGATTGAAGAAACCGGTTTTAAAATAAACCAATTTTAACCAGACTCCAAAAGCCTAGAAGCTTCGTGCCATCTTGCCGTTAGCGTTAAATGCTTCCAAGTAAATAATGGGACGCTGAGAGTGAGATTTTTACTCGATAAGGAAATCCTCTGTAAGCATTTTTCTTTCTTTAACTAAATTGGATTTAAGGGCCATGCGATTTTACAAAGAAATTGAGTATGAGTAGAAATCAAAAATACCATTTAAGGTGAAGATGGATAACAAGAAAGGCTATTGAGTTTTCTTCAACATTTCTTAGGTGCCATCTATTTACTATGTACAAATATATCAATGTAGGGTACATTTTTTTATTTATTATTTTATTTTTAAAGCCAGGGCTTTAACCAGAACAAGGGAGCATCAAGTACGTCGGGAGGAAAAAAAATTCACCATCATCACAGACTGAGATTCTTTACTGTAAGAGCAGTGAGACTTTGGAACTCTCTGCCAAAGGATTTTGTGATGGTTGATTTGTTGAATGATTTAAGAGGAACCTGGATGTCTTTCTTGATACAACAGCAACATTTTCCCTTTTTTCATTGCAATAATAAAAGCTGCGAAGATATTGCCGCCTTAAAAAAGGAGAAGTCCAAAAAGTTTGACTTCAAGGTGAGTCCTAATTCTCTTATCAAAGGAATTGGAACTAGCTGGATGAAAATTTGCATTCTGTACTCACATTATGATGATCAAAGCAACAACTCACCCTGAAGTGATTTAAACACGCAACATTCTGATCTGGAGTCAGACGCGCTACCGTTGTGCCACAAGGTCATTTGATGATGAATTTATTGACCCTGTTCAGAACCAATGTCTTGTTGACAAAATGCTGATTACCTGCTCATTCTGATTAATTGAAGAAACAGGTTTTAAAATAAACCAATTTTAACCAGACTCCAAAAGCCTAGAAGCTTCGTGCCATCTTGCCGTTAGCGTTAAATGCTTCCAAGTAAATAATGGGACGCTGAGAGTGAGATTTTTACTCGATAAGGATACCTCTGTAAGCATTTTTCTTTCTTTAACTAAATTGGATTTAAGGGCCATGCGATTTTACAAAGAAATTGAGTATGAGTAGAAATCAAAAATACCATTTAAGGTGAAGATGGATAACAAGAAAGGCTATTGAGTTTTCTTCAACATTTCTTAGGTGCCATCTATTTACTATGTACAAATATATCAATGTAGGGTATATTTTTTTATTTATTATTTTTAAAGCCAGGGCATTAACAAGAACAAGGGAGCATCAAGTACGTCGGGAGGAAAAAAAAATCACCATCATCACAGACTGAGATTCTTTACTGTAAGAGCAATGAGACTTTGGAACTCTCTGCCAAAGGATTTTGTGATGGTTGATTTGTTGAATGATTTAAGAGGAACCTGGATGTCTTTCTTGATACAACAGCAACATTTTCCCTTTTTTCATTGTAATAATAAAAGCTGCGAAGATATTGCCGCCTTAAAAAAGGAGAAGTCCAAAAAGTTTGACTTCAAGGTGAGTCCTAATTCTCTTATCAAAGGAATTGGAACTAGCTGGATGAAAATTTGCATTCTGTAATCACATTATGATGATCAAAGCAACAACTCACCCTGACGTGATTTAAACACGCAACCCTCTGATCTGGAGTCAGACGTGCTACCGTTGCGCCACAAGGTCATTTGATGATGAATTTATTGACCCTGTTCAGAACCAATGTCTTGTTGACAAAATGCTGATTACCTGCTCATTCTGATTAATTGAAGAAACAGGTTTTAAAATAAACCAATTTTAACCAGACTCCAAAAGCCTAGAAGCTTCGTGCCATCTTGCCGTTAGCGTTAAATGCTTCCAAGTAAATAATGGGACGCTGAGAGTGAGATTTTTACTCGATAAGGAAATCCTCTGTAAGCATTTTTCTTTCTTTAACTAAATTGGATTTAAAGGAACAGTGTCATCACCCAAAATTTTTTTCATATGTTCAAGATGTTAGTGCTTTATTAAAAACGTTTATATTTATTTGTGTGTTTGTGTTTTACTTTTTCTTATTTTTACACTTTTTCTTCCCTATGGGGGCTGCCATTTTTTGTTCCATTTCTGTGTGTGTCGATTAACGACACATACAGACATGGAATACGGCAGCCACAGTCCCATAGGGACTGCGAACGGCTCCCGTCCCATTGACTGCAGTGTACGGCGTCTGTGTGGGAACTGCGCATGCGCCGCTCCCACACAGTCCTATTCGAAATTGGCGCCGTCCGGCGCCATTTTCCTGTGGACCGGAAGTCGCGGCCGGACAGTAATATTACTACTTCCGGTCGCGGCTTCCGGATTTGTGCACTTGCACCAGCGGCAGCAAACGGAGCGGACGGGCCGGAGGGAGCCGCGGCGGCAGGAGCAGGTAAGAGATTTCAATGTATGTTCGTGTTTGTGTGTGTTTACTACTGTATGTAAACCTACTACACTGTGGGTTAGCTCAAAAAATGGCGACACACAGTGTAGGAGGTTACATCGTTCAAACCCCTCGTTTATCCCGGCACTAGCCAGGATAAAGGAGGGGGGAATGCTGAGAGCTCACTAGAGCGAGGGCTTTTAACCCAATGTTGCAATGCTGCAATTTTGGGAACAGCTCCATCTAGTGACCAAAAATGGGTAGTATTATAAATTAGAAATAATTTATAATATTTCCTGGACTCGTGCAAAAAAATAAAATAAATTTGAACAATGTTTAATCACCCACACACTAAATGTTTAATTTTTTTTAAAAAAACATGTTTTTCTGGCAACACATTCCCTTTAAGGGCTATGCGATTTTACAAAGAAATTGAGTATGAGTAGAAATCAAAAATACCATTTAAAGTGAAGATGGATAACAAGAAAGGCTATTGAGTTTTCTTCAACATTTCTTAGGTGCCATCTATTTACTATGTACAAATATATCAATGTAGGGTACATTTTTTTATTTATTATTTTATTTTTAAAGCCAGGGCTTTATCCAGAACAAGGGAGCATCAAGTACGTCAGGAGGAAAAAAAATTCACCATCATCACAGACTGAGATTCTTTACTGTAAGAGCAGTGAGACTTTGGAACTCTCTGCCAAAGGATTTTGTGATGGTTGATTTGTTGAATGATTTAAGAGGAACCTGGATGTCTTTCTTGATACAACAGCAACATTTTCCCTTTTTTCATTGTAATAATAAAAGCTGCGAAGATATTGCCGCCTTAAAAAAGGAGAAGTCCAAAAAGTTTGACTTCAAGGTGAGTTCTAATTCTCTTATCAAAGGAATTGGAACTAGAGGGATGAAAATTAGCATTCTGTACTCACATTATGATGATCAAAGCAACAACTGACCCTGACGTGATTTGAACACGCAACCTTCTAATCTGGAGTCAGACACACTACCATTGCGCCACAAGGTCATTTGATGATGAATTTATTGACCCTGTTCAGAACCAATGTCTTGTTGACAAAGTGCTGATTACCTGCTCATTCTGATTGATTGAAGAAACCGGTTTTAAAATAAACCAATTTTAACCAGACTCCAAAAGCCTAGAAGCTTCGTGCCATCTTGCCGTTAGCGTTAAATGCTTCCAAGTAAATAATGGGACGCTGAGAGTGAGATTTTTACTCGATAAGGAAATCCTCTGTAAGCATTTTTTTTTCTTTAACTAAATTGGATTTAAGGGCCATGCGATTTTACAAAGAAATTGAGTATGAGTAGAAATCAAAAATACCATTTAAAGTGAAGATGGATAACAAGAAAGGCTATTGAGTTTTCTTCAACATTTCTTAGGTGCCATCTATTTACTATGTACAAATATATTAATGTAGGGTAAATTTTTTTATTTATTATATTATTTTTAAAGCCAGGGTTTTAACCAGAACAAGGGAGCATCAAGTACGTCGGGAGGAAAAAAAATTCACCATCATCACAGACTGAGATTCTTTACTGTAAGAGCAGTGAGACTTTGGAACTCTCTGCCAAAGGATTTTGTGATGGTTGATTTGTTGAATGATTTAAGAGGAACCTGGATGTCTTTCTTGATACAACAGCAACATTTTCCCTTTTTTCATTGTAATAATAAAAGCTGCGAAGATATTGCCGCCTTAAAATAGGAGAAGTCCAAAAAGCTTGAATTCAAGGTGAGTCATAATTTTCTTATCAAAGGAATTGGAACTAGCTGGATGAAAATTAGCATTCTGTACTCACATTATGATGATCAAAGCAACAACTGACCTGATGTGATTTTAACACGCAACCTTCTGATTTGGAGTCAGATGCGCTACCGTTGCACCACAAGGTCATTTGATGATGAATTTATTGACCCTGTTCAGAACCAATGTCTTGTTGGCAAAATGCTGATTACCTGCTCATTCTGATTGATTGAAGAAACCGGTTTCAAAATAAACCAATTTTAACCAGACTCCAAAAGCCTAGAAGCTTCGTGCCATCTTGCCGTTAGCGTTAAATGCTTCCAAGTAAATAATGGGACGCTGAGAGTGAGATTTTTACTCGATAAGGAAATCCTCTGTAAGCATTTTTCTTTCTTTAACTAAATTGGATTTAAGGGCCATGCGATTTTACAAAGAAATTGAGTATGAGTAGAAATCAAAAATACCATTTAAGGTGAAGATGGATAACAAGAAAGTCTATTGAGTTTTCTTCAACATTTCTTAGGTGCCATCTATTTACTATGTACAAATATATCAATGTAGGGTACATTTTTTTATTTATTATTTTATTTTTAAAGCCAGGGCTTTAACCAGAACAAGGGAGCATCAAGTACGTCAGGAGGAAAAAAAATTCACCATCATCACAGACTGAGATTCTTTACTGTAAGAGCAGTGAGACTTTGGAACTCTCTGCCAAAGGATTTTGTGATGGTTGATTTGTTGAATGATTTAAGAGGAACCTGGATGTCTTTCTTGATACAACAGCAACATTTTCCCTTTTTTCATTGTAATAATAAAAGCTGCGAAGATATTGCCGCCTTAAAATAGGAGAAGTCCAAAAAGCTTGACTTAAAGGTGAGTCCTAATTCTCTTATCAAAGGAATTGGAACTAGCTGGATGAAAATAAGCATTCTGTACTCACTTTATGATGATCAAAGCAACAACTGACCCTGACATGATTTGAACACGCAACCTTCTGATCTGGAGTCAGATGCGCTACCGTTGCACCACAAGGTCATTTGATGATGAAGTTATTGACCCTGTTCAGAACCAATGTCTTGCTGACAAAATGCTGATTACCTGCTCATTCTGATTGATTGAAGAAACCGGTTTTAAAATAAACCAATTTTAACCAGACTCCAAAAGCCTAGAAGCTTCGTGCCATCTTGCCGTTAGCGTTAAATGCTTCCAAGTAAATAATGGGACGCTGAGAGTGAGATTTTTACTCGATAAGGAAATCCTCTGTAAGCATTTTTCTTTCTTTAACTAAATTGGATTTAAGGGCCATGCGATTTTACAAAAAAATTGAGTATGAGTAGAAATCAAAAATACCATTTAAGGTGAAGATGGATAACAAGAAAGGCTATTGAGTTTTCTTCAACATTTCTTAGGTGCCATCTATTTACTATGTACAAATATATCAATGTCGGGTACATTTTTTTATTTATTATTTTATTTTTATAGCCAGGGCTTTAACCAGAAAAAGGGAGCATCAAGTACGTCGGGAGGAAAAAAAATTCACCATCATCACAGACTGAGATTCTTTACTGTAAGAGCAGTGAGGCTTTGGAACTCTCTGCCAAAGGATTTTGTGATGGTTGATTTGTTGAATGATTTAAGAGGAACCTGGATGTCTTTCTTGATACAACAGCAACATTTTCCCTTTTTTCATTGTAATAATAAAAGCTGCGAAGATTTTGCCGCCTTAAAAAAGGACAAGTCTAGACTTCAAGGTGAGTCCTAATTCTCTTATCAAAGGAATTGGAACTAGCTGGATGAAAATTAGCATTCTGTACTCACTTTATGATGATCAAAGCAACAACTGACCCTGACGTGATTTTAACACGCAACCTTCTGATCTGGAGTCAGACGCGCTACCGTTGCGCCACAAGGTCATTTGATGATGAAGTTATTGATCCTGTTCAGAACCAATGTCTTGTTGACAAAATGCTGATTACCTGCTCATTCTGATTGATTGAAGAAACCGGTTTTAAAATAAACCAATTTTAACCAGACTCCAAAAGCCTAGAATTATCGTGCCATCTTGCCGTTAGCGTTAAATGCTTCCAAGTAAATAATGGGACGCTGAGAGTGAGATTTTTACTCGATAAGGAAATCCTCTGTAAGCATTTTTCTTTCTTTAACTAAATTGGATTTAAGGGCCATGCGATTTTACAAAAAAATTGAGTATGAGTAGAAATCAAAAATACCATTTAAGGTGAAGATGGATAACAAGAAAGGCTATTGAGTTTTCTTCAACATTTCTTAGGTGCCATCTATTTACTATGTACAAATATATCAATGTCGGGTACATTTTTTTATTTATTATTTTATTTTTATAGCCAGGGCTTTAACCAGAAAAAGGGAGCATCAAGTACATCGGGAGGAAAAAAAATTCACCATCATCACAGACTGAGATTCTTTACTGTAAGAGCAGTGAGACTTTGGAACTCTCTGCCAAAGGATTTTGTGATGGTTGATTTGTTGAATGATTTAAGAGGAACCTGGATGTCTTTCTTGATACAACAGCAAAATTTTCCCTTTTTTCATTGTAATAATAAAAGCTGCGAAGATATTGCCGCCTTAAAATAGGAGAAGTCCAAAAAGCTTGACTTAAAGGTGAGTCCTAATTCTCTTATCAAAGGAATTGGAACTAGCTGGATGAAAATAAGCATTCTGTACATACTTTATGATGATCAAAGCAACAACTGACCCTGACATGATTTGAACACGCAACCTTCTGATCTGGAGTCAGATGCGCTACCGTTGCACCACAAGGTCATTTGATGATGAAGTTATTGACCCTGTTCAGAACCAATGTCTTGCTGACAAAATGCTGATTACCTGCTCATTCTGATTGATTGAAGAAACCGGTTTTAAAATAAATCAATTTTAACCAGACTCCAAAAGCCTAGAAACTTCGTGCCATCTTGCCGTTAGCGTTAAATGCTTCCAAGTAAATAATGGGACGCTGAGAGTGAGATTTTTACTCGATAAGGAAATCATCTGTAAGCATTTTTCTTTCTTTAACTAAATTGGATTTAAGGGCCATGCGATTTTACAAAGAAATTGAGTATGAGTAGAAATCAAAAATACCATTTAAGGTGAAGATGGATAACAAGAAAGGCTATTGAGTTTTCTTCAACATTTCTTAGGTGCCATCTATTTACTATGTACAAATATATCAATGTAGGGTACATTTTTTTATTTATTATTTTATTTTTAAAGCTAGGGCTTTAACCAGAACAAGGGAGCATCAAGTACGTCGGGAGGAAAAAAAATTCACCATCATCACAGACTGAGATTCTTTACTGTAAGAGCAGTGAGGCTTTGGATCTCTGCCAAAGGATTTTGTGATGGTTGATTTGTTGAATGATTTAAGAGGAACCTGGATGTCTTTCTTGATACAACAGCAACATTTTCCCTTTTTTCATTGTAATAATAAAAGCTGCGAAGATTTTGCCGCCTTAAAAAAGGACAAGTCTAGACTTCAAGGTGAGTCCTAATTCTCTTATCAAAGGAATTGGAACTAGCTGGATGAAAATTAGCATTCTGTACTCACTTAATGATGATCAAAGCAACAGCTGACCCTGACGTGATATGAACACGCAACCTTCTGATCTGGAGTCAGACGCGCTACCGTTGCGCCACAAGGTCATTTGATGGTGAGGTTATTGACCCTGTTCAGAACCAATGTCTTGACAAAAATGCTGATTACCTGCTCATTCTGATTGATTGAAGAAACCGGTTTTAAAATAAACCAATTTTAACCAGACTCCAAAAGCCTAGAATTATCGTGCCATCTTGCCGTTAGCGTTAAATGCTTCCAAGTAAATAATGGGACGCTGAGAGTGAGATTTTTACTCGATAAGGAAATCCTCTGTAAGCATTTTTCTTTCTTTAACTAAATTGGATTTAAGGGCCATGCGATTTTACAAAAAAATTGAGTATGAGTAGAAATCAAAAATACCATTTAAGGTGAAGATGGATAACAAGAAAGGCTATTGAGTTTTCTTCAACATTTCTTAGGTGCCATCTATTTACTATGTACAAATATATCAATGTCGGGTACATTTTTTTATTTATTATTTTATTTTTATAGCCAGGGCTTTAACCAGAAAAAGGGAGCATCAAGTACGTCGGGAGGAAAAAAAATTCACCATCATCACAGACTGAGATTCTTTACTGTAAGAGCAGTGAGGCTTTGGAACTCTCTGCCAAAGGATTTTGTGATGGTTGATTTGTTGAATGATTTAAGAGGAACCTGGATGTCTTTCTTGATACAACAGCAACATTTTCCCTTTTTTAATTGTAATAATAAAAGTTGCGAAGATTTTGCCGCCTTAAAAAAGGACAAGTCCAAAAAGCTAGACTTCAAGGTGAGTCCTAATTCTCTTATCAAAGGAATTGGAACTAGCTGGATGAAAATTAGCATTCTGTACTCACATTATGATGATTAAAGCAACAACTGACCATGACGTGATTTGAACACGCAACCTTCTTATATGGAGTCAGACGCGCTACCGTTGCGCCACAAGGTCATTTGATGAAGAGGTTATTGACCCTGTTCAGAACCAATGTCTTGTTGACAAAATGCTGATTACCTGCTCATTCTGATTGATTGAAGAAACCGGTTTTAAAATAAAACAATTTTAACCAGACTCCAAAAGCCTAGAATTATCGTGCCATCTTGCCGTTAGCGTTAAATGCTTTCAAGTAAATAATGGGACGCTGAGAGTGAGATTTTTACTCCATAAGGAAATCCTCTGTAAGCATTTTTCTTTCTTTAACTAAATTGGATTTAAGGGCCATGCGATTTTACAAAGAAATTGAGTATGAGTAGAAATCAAAAATACCATTTAAGGTGAAGATGGATAACAAGAAAGGCTATTGAGTTTTCTTCAACATTTCTTAGGTGCCATCTATTTACTATGTACAAATATATCAATGTCAGGTACATTTTTTTATTTATTATTTTATTTTTATAGCCAGGGCTTTAACCAGAAAAAGGGAGCATCAAGTACGTTGGGAGGAAAAAAAATTCACCATAATCACAGACTGAGATTCTTTACTGTAAGAGCAGTGAGGCTTTGGAACTCTCTGCCAAAGGATTTTGTGATGGTTGATTTGTTGAATGATTTAAGAGGAACCTGGATGTCTTTCTTGATACAACAGCAACATTTTCCCTTTTTTAATTGTAATAATAAAAGTTGCGAAGATTTTGCCGCCTTAAAAAAGGAGAAGTCCAAATAGCTAGACTTCAAGGTGAGTCCTAATTCTCTTATCAAAGGAATTGGAACTAGCTGGATGAAAATTAGCATTCTGTACTCACATTATGATGATTAAAGCAACAACTGACCATGACGTGATTTGAACACGCAACCTTCTGATCTGGAGTCAGACGCGCTACCGTTGCGCCACAAGGTCATTTGATGATGAAGTTATTGACACTGTTCAGAACCAATGCCTTGTTGACAAAATGCTGATTACCTGCTCATTCTGATTGATTGAAGAAACCGGTTTTAAAATGAACCAATTTTAACCAGACTCCAAAAGCCTAGAATTATTGTGCCATCTTGCCGTTAGCGTTAAATGCTTCCAAGTAAATAATGGGACGCTGAGAGTGAGATTTTTACTCCATAAGGAAATCCTCTGTAAGCATTTTTCTTTCTTTAACTAAATTGGATTTAAGGGCCATGCGATTTGACAAAGAAATTGAGTATTAGTAGAAATCAAAAATACCATTTAAGGTGAAGATGGATAACATGAAAGGCTATTGAGTTTTCTTCAACATTTCTTAGGTGCCAAACATTTCTTAGGTGCCATCTATTTACTATGTACAAATATATCAATGTCGGGTACATTTTTTTATTTATTATTTTATTTTTATAGCCAGGGCTTTAACCAGAAAAAGGGAGCATCAAGTACGTCGGGAGGAAAAAAAATTCACCATCATCACAGACTGAGATTCTTTACTGTAAGAGCAGTGAGACTTTGGAACTCTCTGCCAAAGGATTTTGTGATGGTTGAGAGTGAGATTTTTACTCGATAAGGAAATCCTCTGTAAGCATTTTTCTTTCTTCAACTAAATTGGATTTAACCCCTTCCCGACATTTGCCGTATGGGTACGTCATGGAAAGCATTGACTTCCCGCATCTTGACGTACCCATACGCCGAATGTTTGGGACCGGCTCAGAAGCTGAGCCGGTGCCATCATCACCGGATCTCAGCTGTATCTTACAGCTGACATCCGGCTGTAACGACAGGGACCGAAATTAGCTTCGATCCCCGCCACCGCCATTAACCCCTTAAGTGCAGCGCTCAAACGCGATCGCTGCACTTAAGGTGTTTGCAGCTCATCGGAACCCCAGCAATGAAATTGCCGGGGTTCCGGTGGCTGCAATGGCAACCAGAGGCCTAATACTGGCCTCCCGGTCTGCCTAGCACTGAAGCCGGTCAAGATCCGCCCGGCGGCAAAGCCTGATCGGCTTCCGTAGCTGCCGGCAAGATGGCGCCGGGTCAGGAGCTGATCCGGCGTCATCAGCGGTGGAAGTCAGCTGTACTGTACAGCTGACATCCACCTGTAACGGCAGGAACCGGAGCTAGCTCCGATCCCTGCCATTAACCCCTTCGATGCAGCAATCGAAAGCGATTGCTGCATCGTAGCGGTTACTAGCAGATCGCAAGCCCTGACAGGCAATCAGGACTGGCAACTGCTGTTATGGCAACAGGAGACACAATGGTCTCCTGCTCTGCCATTACGGAAGTGGATTTAAGCCCCGCCGGGAAGCGAAGCCTAATCGGCTTGCTGTCAGTGAATGACTGACAGATCTAATACATTGCACTACATAGGTAGTGCAATGTATTAGAAAAAAAAATATCTGACCGTTGGACCTTCAAGTCCTTTAGTGGGACTTGAGAAAAAGTGTAAAAAAAGTATAAAAAAGTGTAAAAAAAAAGTGAAAAAAATAAAAGTTTGAAAACAATAAAAGTTTCAAGTAATCAAATAAAACACAATCCCCCTTTTACTCTTATCAAGTCCTTTATTATTGAAAAATAATAATAAACCATATGTATTCGGTATCGCCATGACCGTAACGACCGGAGGTGTTGAAATATTATATTATTAATTGCATGCGGTGAACAGCTTAAAAAAAAACGTAAAAAACGTTACCAGAGTTTCTGTTTTTTGGTCACTTTGCCCTACAAATATTAGAATAAGAAGTGATCAAAAAGTCGCACGTATCCAAAAATGGTACCTATAAAAACTATAGCTCGTCCCGCAAAAAACAAGCCCTCGTACAACTCCGTCGACAAAATAATGAAAAAGTTATGGTTCTCACAACTTGGCGACAGAAAAATTACATTCTTTTTACAAAAGTAATTTTATTGTGCAAAAAGTTGTAAAACATGAAAAAGTTCTATAAATTTGGTATCACCGGAATCGTACTGACCCGCAGAATAAAGGTAACATGTAATTTATAACGCATGGTGAACGCTGTATAAAAAAAACGAAAAAAGCTGTGCCAGAATTACGTTTTTTTGTTTACCTGGCATCCCAAAAAATAGGATAAAAGGTGATCAAAAAGTTGCATGTACCCCAAAATGGTACCAATAATAACTACAGCTCGTCCCGTAAAAAACCAGTCCTCATACCACTACGTCTATGAAAAATAAAATTAGTTATGGCTCCAATAAGTCAGGAAATAAAAAAATATGCATTTGTGCCCGAGGGGAACATTTCTTCTGTTTGAAGAGGCGATTTATCAAGGACCTAAAATTAGGGAACCAGGAAAGGGAGGGCCCAAACATATCCGCTGGAAGCGACGGTGCCGGTATTATACCAGGACAACACTTCCCAGCAAAATTCCCCAAACTGCAAAAGCGCGGAGTGTGGACCAAAAGGGGGATAATAAAGGACGCCATATATCAGTACGACACCGGCTTGTGCAGAAAGGATTGAGCACAGCGTAACACATCTATGTATAACTTTATTGTTTTTTTTTACCCCATTATTATACCACCTGACTATGCCCCTTATATACTCCGCCCGGCTTACATATGCCCTACATTATAAACGGAAACACCAGTAAGACTCCAAACAAAACTACTACCAAGCAAAATCCGCTCTCCAAAAGGCAAATGGCGCTCCCTCCCATCTGAACCCTACAGCGTCCCCAAACAGCAGTTTCCTTCCACATATATGGCACCGTCATACCCGGGAGAACCCTTTTAGCAATTTTTGGGGTGTGTGTCTCCAGTGGCATAAGCTGGGCACGACATATTTGCCACTGAATGGCATATCTGGGGAAAAATATAAATTTTTAATTTGCACCATCCACAGCGCATTCATTTATGGAAAATACCTGTGGCGTGAAAATGCTCACTACACCCCTTTTTAAATAACTGGAGGGGTGCAGTTTCCAAATGGGGTCACTTCTCAGGGGTTTATTTTTATTATTTCACATCAGAGCCTCAGCAGTTGTGAACCAATACTTTGTAAATCGCCAAATTAGGCCTCAATTTTACATGGTACGCTTTCACTCCTGAGCCTGGTCGACTGTCCAGGCAAGAGATTAGGGCCACATGTAGGGTGT
This sequence comes from Rhinoderma darwinii, assembly GCF_050947455.1. Taxonomy (NCBI): domain Eukaryota; kingdom Metazoa; phylum Chordata; class Amphibia; order Anura; family Rhinodermatidae; genus Rhinoderma; species Rhinoderma darwinii. The sequence continues at coordinate 411,179,957 of NC_134689.1, forward strand.
TTCTAAAACCAGGAAACCCAGCATAATAATTAGAGAGCTGTCTTGTTATGGTGGCACAAGCCGGGCACCACATATTGTCCACATATCTGTGGAAAAAATCCCATTTTCACTCTGCAACATCGAGTTCACACTAATTTCTACAAAACACCTGCAGGGTTAACATGCTCACTACACCCCTAGGTAAATGCATTGAGGGGTGTAGTTTCCAAAATTGGGTCACTTCTGGGCGTTTCCACTGTTTTGGGCCCACAGGCGCCCAGAAACCAATCCAGCAACATCTGCACTCCAAATGGCGGTCCTTCCCTTCTGAGCCCTGCCGTGTGCCCAAACAGCAGTTTATGACCACATATGGGGTATTGCCGTACTCGGGAGAAATTGTTTTACAAATGTTGGGTTCTTTTTTTTTCCTTTTATTTGTTGCGAAAATGAAAAAATTTGAGCTAAAGCTACATCTTATTGAAGAAAAAGGATTGTTTTTATTTTCTTTGCCCAATTCTAATAAATTCTATAGAAAAAAATCTGTGGAGTCAAAATGCTCACTACACCCCTAGAGGAATTCCTCAAGAGGTGTAGTTTCCTAAATGGTGTCACTTTTTGGGTGTTTTCATTGTTTTTTCCCCTCAGAGGCTTTGCAAATGTGACATGGCCTCCGCAAACCATTCCTGCTTAATGTGATCTCCAAAAGCCAAATAGCGCTCTTTCCCTTCTAAGCCACGCCGTGTCTCCAAACAGCCGTTTATTACCACAAGTGGGGCATTGTTTTACTCGGGAGAAATTGCTTTACAAATTTTGTGGTGCTTTTTCTCCTTCAGTCCTGTGGAAATGAGAAAAAATAACCTAAACCTACATTTTCTTTGAAAAAATGTAGATTTTTATTTTCAGGGCTTATTTCCAATAATTTCTGCAAAAAAACTGTGGGGTCAAATCGCTCACTATACCCCTAGATAATTTCCTCAATGGGTGTAGTCTCCAAAATGGGGTCACTTGTGGGGGGTTTCCACTGTTTTGTCTCCTCAGGGACTTCGTAAATGTGACATGGCCTCCGCAAACCATTCCTGCTAAATGTGATCTCCAAAAGCCAAATGGCACTCCATCCCTTCGAAGCCCTGCCCTGTGTCCAAACAGCCATTTATTACCACATGTGGGGTATTGTTTTACTCGGGAGAAATTGCTTTACAAATTTTACGGTGCTTTTTCTCCTTCAGTCCTTGTGGAAATGAGAAAAAATTAGCTAAACCTACATTTTCTTTGAAAAAATTTAGATTGTCATTTTCAGGGCCTAATTCCAATAATTTATGCAAAAAACCTGTTGGGTCAAAACGCTCACTATACCCCTAGATAATTTCCTCAATGGGTGTAGTTTCCAAAATGGGGTCACTTGTGGGGGGTTTTCACTGTGTTGTCCCCTCAGGGGCTTTGTAAATGTGACATGGCCTCCGCAAACCATTCCTGCTAAACTTGCTCTCCAAAAGCCAAATAGCGCTCTTTCCCTGCTCAGCCTCGCCGTGTCTCCAAACAGCTGTTTATTACCACATGTGGGGTATTGTTTTACTCGGGAGAAATTGCTTTACAAATTTTGTGGTGCTTTTTCTCCTTCAGTCTTTGTGGAAATGAGAAAAAATTAGCTAAACCTACATTTTCTATGAAAAAATTTAGATTGTCATTTTCAGGGCTTACTTCCAATAATTTATGCAAAAAACCTGTGGTGTCAAAACACTCACTATACCCCTAGATAATTTCCTCAATGGGTGTAGTTTCCGAAATGGGGTCACTTGTGGGGGTTTCCACTGTTTTGTCCCCTCAGGGGCTTTGTAAATGTGACAAGGCCTCCGCAAACCATTCCTGCTAAATTTGAGCTCCAAAAGCCAAATAGCACTCTTTCCCTTCTAAGCCCTGCTGTGTCTCCAAACAACCGTTTATTACCACATGTGGGGTATTGTTTTACTCGGGAGAAATTGCTTTACAAATTTTACAGTGCTTTTTCTCCTTTAGTCCTTGTGGAAATGAGAAAAAAATCGCTAAACCTACATTTTCTTTGAAAAAATGTTGATTTTAATTTTCACGGCCTACTTCCAATAATTTCTGTAAAAAATCTGTGCGGTCAAAATGCTCACTGTACCACTAGATAATTTCCTTGAGGTGTGTAGTTTCCCAGATGGGGTCACTTTTGGGGGACTTTGACTGTTTTGGCACCGCAAGAGCCCTTCAAACCTGACATAGTGCCTAAAATTTATTCTAACAAAAATAAGGCCCCAAAATCCACTAGGTGCTTCTGAGGCCGGTGCTTCAGTCCAGTAGCACGCTACGGCCACATGTGGGATATTTCCTAAAACTGCTGAAACTGGGCAACAAATATTGAGTTGCATTTCTCTGGTAAAAGCTTCTATGTTATAAAAATAATTGTATTAAATATTTATTTCTGCAAAAAAATATGACATTTGTAAATTTCACCTCTACTTTGCTTTAATTCCTGTGAAATGTGTAAAGGGTTAAGACATTTTCTAAATGCTGTTTTGAATACTTTGAGGGGTGAAGTTTTTAAAATGGGGTGGCTTTTTGGGGGTTTCTAATATATAAGGCCCTCAAAGCCACTTCACAACTGAACTGGCCCCGGTAAAAATGGCCTTTTGAAATTTTCTTGAAAATGTGAGAAATTGCTGCTAAAGTTCTAAGCCTTGTGATGTCATAGAAAAATAAAAGGATGTTCAAAAAACCATACCAATCTAAAGTAGACATATGGGGGATGTTAATTAGCAACAATTTTGTGTGGTATAACTGCCTGTCTTACAAGCAGAAACATTTAAATTGAGAAAAATGCTAATTTTTGCAATTTTTCGCTACATTTTGGTGTTTTTCACAATTAAATACTGAACATATCGAGCAAATTTTACCAGGAACTTAAAGTCCAATGTGTCATGAGAAAACAATCTCAGAATCGCTTGGATAGGTGAAAGCATTCCGGAGTTATTACCACATAAAGTGAAACATCAGATTTGAAAAATGAGGCTCGGTCAGGAAGGTCAAAAGTGGCTAAAGAGGGAAGGGGTTAAGGGCCATGCGATTTGACAAAGAAATTGAGTATGAGTAGAAATCAAAAATACCATTTAAGGTGAAGATGGATAACAAGAAAGGCTATTGAGTTTTCTTCAACATTTCTTAGGTGCCATCTATTTACTATGTACAAATATATCAATGTAGGGTACATTTTTTTATTTATTATTTTGTTTTTAAAGCCAGGGCTGTAACCAGAACAAGGGAGGATCAAGTACGTCGGGAGGAAAAATAATTCACCATCATCACAGACTGAGATTCTTTACTGTAAGAGCAGTGAGACTTTGGAACTCTCTACCAAAGGATTTTGTGATAGTTGATTTGTTGAAGGATTTAAGAGGAACCTGGATGTCTTTCTTGATACAACAGCAACATTTTCCGTTTTTTAATTGTAATAATAAAAGCTGCGCAGATATTGCCGCCTTAAAAAAGGTGAGTCCTAATTCTCTTATCAAAGGAATTGGAACTAGCTGGATGAAAATTAGCATTCTGTACTCACATTATGATGATCAAAGCAACAACTGACCCTGACGTGATTTGAACACGCAACCTTCTGATCTGGAGTCAGACGCGCTACCGTTGCACCACAAGGTCATTTGATGATGAATTTATTGACCCTGTTCAGAACCAATGTCTTGTTGACAAAATGCTGATTACCTGCTCATTCTGATTGATTGAAGAAACCGGTTTTAAATTAAACCAATTTTAACCAAACTCCAAAAGCCTAGAAGCTTCGTGCCATCTTGCCGTTAGCGTTAAATGCTTCCAAGTAAGTAATGGGACGCTGAGAGTGAGATTTTTACTCGATAAGGAAATCCACTGTAAGCATTTTTCTTTCTTTAACTAAATTGGATTTAACCCCTTAAGGACGCAGCCGCTTTTGGACCTTATGACACAGCCTCATTTTTTAAATCTGACATGTGTCACTTTATGTGGTAATAACTCTGGAATGCTTTTACCTATCCAAGCGATTCTGAGATTGTTTTCTCGTGACATATTGTACTTTATGTTAGTGAAAAAATTTGGTCGATAAATTCAATACTTATTTGTGAAAACACCAAAATTTAGAGAAAATTTGCAAAAATTTGCATTTTTCTAAATTCAAATGTATCTGCTTGTAAGACAGATAGTTATACCATACAAAATAGTGACTAGTTAACATTTCCCATATGTCTACTTTATGTTTGCATCATTTTTTGAACAGCCTTTTATTTTTCTAGGACGTTACAAGGCTTAGAACTTTAGCAGCAATTTCTCATATTTTCAAGAAAATTTGAAAAGGCTATTTTTTTAGGGAACAGTTCAGATCTGAAGTGGCTTTGAGGGCCTTATATATTAGGAACCCCCACAAATCACCCCATTTTAAAAACTGCACCACTTAAAGTATTCAAAACGGCATTTAGAAAGTTTCTTAACCCTTTATGCGTGTCACAGGAATTAAAGCAAAGTGGAAGGGAAATTTGCAAATTTCATTTTTTTTTGCAGAAATTCCATCTTAATCCATTTTCCCTGTAATACCGAAGGTTTTTACAAGAGAAACAAAACTGAATATTTATTGTCCTGATTCTGCAGTTTTTAGAAATATCCCACATGTGGCCCTAGTGCGCAACGGGCCTGAAACAAAAGCCCCAGAAGCACAGGAGCACCTAGGACATTTTTCGGCCTTCCTTTTCTTAAATTATATTTCAGGCACCATGTCAGGTTAGAAGAGGTCTTGTGGTGCAAAAACAAAGGAAACCCCCCAAAAGTGACTCCATTTGGGAAACTTCACCCCTAGAGGAATTCATCTAGGGGTGTCGTGATCATTTTAACCACACAGGTGTTTCATAGATTTCATTAGAATTGGGCAGTGAAAATGAAAAATGACATTATTTTTCAATAAGATGTAGCTTTACCTCAGAATTATTATTTTTTCAACAAATAAATGAGGAAAAGCACCTCAACATTTGTAAATCAACTTCTCCAGAGTACGGATATACCCCATATGTGGTAATAAACCACGGTATGAATACACATCAGGGCTCAGAAGGGAAGGCACGCCATTTCGCTTTTGGAGTACAGATTTTGCTGGATTAATTTCTCGGCACCATGTCTCATTTGTAAAGCTCCTAAGGTACCAGTACAGTGGTAACCCCCCAAAAGTGACTCCATTTGGGAAACTACACCCCTAGAGGAATTCATCTAGGGGTGTAGTGAGCATTTTGACCCCCCCCCCAGGTGTTTCATAGATTTCATTAGAATTGTGCAGTAAAAATTAAAAATTACATTTTTTTCCACTAAGATGTAGCTTTAGGTCAAAATGTTTCATTTTTTCATCAAATAAAGGAGAAAAAGCGCCATAACATTTGCAAAGCAACTTCTCCAGAGTACGGAAATACCCCATATGTGGTAATAAACCACTGTATGAATACACGTCAGGGATCAGAAGGGAAGGAGCGCCATTTGGCGAGCAGATTTTGCTGGATTGGTTTTTCTGCACCATGTCACTTTTGCAAAGCCCCTTGAGTACCAGTACAGTGGAAACTACCCAAAAGTGACTCCATTTGGCAAACTACACCAATTGAGGAATTAATCTAGGGGTGTAGTGAGCATTTTGACCCCACAGGTGTCTCATAGATTTTATTAAAAATGGGCAATGAAAATGAAAAATTACATTATTTTCCAATAAGACGCAGCATTAGTTCAAAATTTTTCATTTTCTCAACAAATAAAAGAGAAAAAGCACCATAACATTTGTAAAGCAACTTCTCCGGAGTAGGGAACTACCCCATATGTGGTCATAAACTGCTATTTGGACACACAGCAACGCTCTAAAGGGAAGGAGCGCCATTTAGTATTTGGAGTGGAGATTTTACAAGATTCGTTTTTTGACACCATGTTGCATTGAGCTATAGTACCAGTACAGTGGTACCCCTGATAAATTACCCCGTTTTGGAAACTAGATCCCTCAAAGAATTGATCTAGGGGTGTAGTTGCATTTTGACCGCACAAGTGTTTTGCAAAAATGAGTAAACAATAGATGTTGCAGATTGAAAATTGCAGTTTTCCACAGATATGTCATTTCAGTGCCCAGCTTGTACCACCGTAGACACACATCCCATAAATTGTTAAGCGGGTTCTCCAGAATACAGTAGTTCCCTATATGTGGTCATAAATTTCCGTTTGGGTACACTGCCAGGCTCAGTTGAACCACCATTTGGCTTTTGAAGCGCAGATTTTGCTTGGTGTATTAGTGGTATTTCAGTTTATAATGTGGGGGCATATGTGAGCTGTGCGGAGTACATCAGGGTATATGTAAGCTGGGCGGAGTACATCAGGGTATATGTAAACTGTGCAGTACATCAGGGTATATGTAAGCTGGGCGGAGTACATTAGGGTATATGTAAACTGTGAGGAGTGCATCAGGGTATATGTAATCTGTGCGGAGTACATCAGGGTATATGTAATCTGTGCGGAGTACATCAGGGTATATGTAAGGTGGGCAGAGTACATCAGGGTATATGTAAGCTGGGCGAAGTACATCAGTGTATATGTAATCTGTGTGGAGTACATCAGGGTATATGTAAACTGGGCGGAGTACATCAGGGTATATGTAATATGTGCGGGTACATCAGGGTATATGTAAACTGGGCGGAGTACATCAGGGTATATGTAATCTGTGCGGAGTACATCAGGGTATATGTAAACTGGGCGGAGCACATCAGGGTATATGTAAGCTGAGCGGAGTACATCAGGGTATATGTAAGCTGGGCAGAGTACATCAGGGTATATGTAATCTGTGAGGAGTACATCAGGGTATATGTAAGCTGTGCGGAGTACATCAGGGTATATGTAAGCTGTGTGGAGTACATCAGGGTATATGTAATCTGTGAGGAGTACATCAGGGTATATGTAATCTGTGCGGAGTACATCAGGGTATATGTAAGCTGTGAGGGAGTACATCAGGGTATATGTAAACTGGGCGGAGTACATCAGGGTATATCTAAGCTGTGAGGAGTACATCAGGGTATATGTAAGCTGTGAGGAGTACATCAGGGTATATGTAATCTGTGAGGAGTACATCAGGGTATATGTAATCTGTGCGGAGTACATCAGGGTATATGTAATCTGTGAGGAGTACATCAGGGTATATGTAATCTGTGCGGAGTACATCAGGGTATATGTAAGCTGTGAGGAGTACATCAGGGTATATGTAATATGTGAGGAGTACATCAGGATATATGTAAGCTGTGCGGAGTACATCAGGGTATATGTAATATGTGAGGAGTACATCAGGGTATATGTAAGCCATGCGGAGTACATCAGGATATATGTAAGCTGGGCGGAGTACATCAGGGTATATGTAAGCTGTGCGGAGTACATCAGGGTATATGTAAACTGGGCAGAGTACATCAGGGTATATGTAAGCTGTGCGGAGTACATCAGGGTATATGTAAGCTGGGTGGAGTACATCAGGGTATATGTAATATGGACGGAGTGCATCAGGTCATAATAGGATGATGTAATAATGGGGAGAATGAATAATCCATGGATTGGTGTGGTCGCTTTGAACCAATCCTTTATACACAGGCCGGGATTATTGGGTATTATACAGAATATCTGCGCTCCAGTATTGCCTTATATTTGACTTCTTCACTAGCCCTATAAGCTGCACAAGGCCCTAAAGTTTCCTCATCACCGCTGCGTCTACGGGGTCCACCTGTGGGGTCCAGCAAATGACGATGTGGGGTATTTAGTGAAATTCTACTGGACCTAAAAATGAGTCTCAGCCGTCATTTAGAATCATTTTGCATCATTGTGTTTTGAGAGTCATAACGTGTTATTTTTCCATTGACGGAGCTGTGTGAGGGCGCGTTTTTTGTGGAACGAGCTGTCATTTTTATTGGTTCCATTTTGGGGTACATGCGATTTTTTCATCACTATTTATTCCATTTTTTGGGAGATGAGGAAACCAAAAAACAGCCATTCCAGCACGGTTTTTTTTTTGTTTTTTTTTACAGCGTTCACCGTGCAGTATAAACAACATGTTAACTTCATTCTGCGGGGCGATACGATTACAGCGACACCAAATTGATATTGTTTTTTACGTTTCACTGCGTTCCCACAGTAATAATACTCTTTTCTAAAAAAAATCATGTTTTAGTGTCGCCATTTTCTGTCAGCCATAACTTTTTTATTTTTTAGTTGATATCGCTGCGGGACGGCTTGTTTTATGCGTGGCGAACTGTAGTTTCTATTGGTACCATTTTGCGTTACTTGCAACTTTTTGATCACTTTTTATTAAAAAAAATTTGAGACAAGATGACAAAAAAATAAAATGCTGTCATTGTTTTTTATTAAAAATTTTTACGGTGTTCACCGTGCGGTAAAAATAATGTGATATTTTTATAGATCAGGCCGTTCCGAACGCGGCGATACCTATTATGTATAGTTTTTTTTCATATTTTAATTTTTTTTATAATAATAAAGGAATTGATCAGGGAAACAGGGCGATTATTGTTTTTATAATTTATTTATTAACTTTTATTTATTTATTTTTCTTTCACATTTTTTTTTACTTTTTTCACTTTTTCTTTTACACTGACCTGGGGACTTGAAGATCTGGTCTTCTGATCCCCACTACGATGCACTGCACTACTTATGTATGTACTTATGTAGTGCAGTGCATCGCAACTGTCGTTCTTCATTTGACAGTTAGCGTATTAAGTCCTACCTCGGGCAGGACCTAATAGGCTACCGTACCTTGGCAACTAGGAAGCCTAGTAACGGCTTCCTGGTTGCCATAGCAAAAATCGCCACCCACGATCCATCGCGGGGGGGGGGGCCCGGGGCTTACAGAGGGAGCTCCCTCCCTCTGTAAACCACTTCAATGCGGCGGATGTCATTGACAGCCCCATTGAAGGGGTTAAATGGCTGCGATCGGCGGTAACAGCCATCGCAGCCATTGCAGCGGCATGTCAGCTGTGTATAACAGCTGACAGCCGCTGAAGATAAAGCGCGCACAGCTCCTGTGCTCGCTTTATCTGCAGGGCGTAACTGTACGCCCGTCTGCTGGAAGTCACTTGGATTTCGGACGGACAGTTACGCCCAATAGCGGGAAGGGGTTAAAACCGGTTTCTTCAATCAATCAGAATGAGCAGGTAGTCAGCATTTTGTCAACAAGACATTGGTTCTGAACAGGGTCAATAAATCCATCATCTAACGACATTGTGGCGAAACGGTAGCGCATCTGACTCCAGATCAGAAGGTTGCGTGTTCAAATCACGTCAAGGTCAGTTGTTGCTTTGATCATCATAATGAGAGTACGGAATGTTAATTTTCATCCAGCTAGTTCCAATTCCTTTGATAAGAGAATTAGGACTCACCTTGAAGTCAAGCTAAGAAGTTGACTTCAAGGTGAGTCCTAATTCTCTTATCAAAGGAATTGGAACTAGCTGGATGAAAATTATCATTCTGTACTCACATTATGATGACCAAAGCAACAACTGACCCAGACGTGATTTGAACACGCGCTACCGTTGCGCCACAAGGTCATCAGACGATGCATTTATTGACCCTGTTCAGAACCAATGTCTTGTTGACAAAATGCTGATTACCTGCTCATTCTGATTGATTGAAGAAACCGGTTTTAAAATAAACCAATTTTAACCAAACTCCAAAAGCCTAGAAGCTTCGTGCCATCTTGCCGTTAGCGTTAAATGCTTCCAAGTAAATAATGGGACGCTGAGAGTGAGATTTTTACTCGATAAGGAAATCCTCTGTAAGCATTTTTCTTTCTTTAACTAAATTGGATTTAAGGGCCATGCGATTTTACAAAGAAATTGAGTATGAGTAGAAATCAAAAATACCATTTAAGGTGAAGATGGATAACAAGAAAGGCTACAGAGTTTTCTTCAACATTTCTTAGGTGCCATCTATTTACTATGTACAAATATAGTCAATGTAGGGTACACATTTTTTTATTTACTGTTAGAATTTTAAAGCCAGGGCTGTAACCAGAACAAGGGAGCATCAACTACGTCGAGAGGAAAAATAATTTCACATCACAGACTGAGATTCTTTACTGTAAGAGCAGTAAGACTTTGGAACTCTCTGCCAAAGGATTTTGTGATGGTTGATTTGATGAAGAATTTAAGAGGAACCTGGATGTCTTTCTTGATACAACAGCAACATTTTCCTTTTTTCATTCTAATAACAAAAACTTTGCAGATATTGCTGCCTTAACCCCTTGAGTACCCAGCTCATTTTGGCCTTGAGGACCAGACCCATTTTTTCAAATCTGACATGTATCACTTTATGTGGTAATAACTCCGGAATGCTTTTACCTATCCAATTGATTCTGAGATTGTTTTCTCGTGACATATTGTACTTTAGTTTAGTGCAAAAATTTGGTCGATAAATTCATTGCTTATTTGTGAAAAACACCAACATTTAGCGAAAATATGAAGAAATTATGATTTTTCCAATTTTAAATGTATCTGCTTGTAAAACAGATGATAATACCACACAAAATAGTTACCAATTAACATCTCCCATATGTCTACTTTATGTTTGCACCGTTTTTTGAACATCCTTTTATTTTTCTATGACCTCACAAGGCTTAGAACTTTAGCAGCAATTTCTCATATTTTTAAGAAAATTTCAAAAAGCGATTTTTTCAGGGACGAGTTCAGTTCTGAAGTGGTTTTGAGGGCCATATATAAGAAACCCCCATAAAACACCCCATTTTGAAAACTGCACCCCTCAAAGTATCCAAAACAGCATTCAGAAAGTGTTTCAACCCTTAAGGCGTTTTACAGGAATTGAAGGAAAGTAGAGCTGAAATTTTCAAATTTCATTTTTTTTTACAAAATTCATATGTAATACATTTTCTTCTGTACCACAGAAGGTTTTACCTGAGAAACGCAACTCAATATTTATTGCCCAGATTCTGCAGTTTTTAGAAATATCCCACATGTGGCCCTAGTGCGCTAATGGACTGAAACACAGGCCTCAGAAGCAAAGGACCACCTCTTGGATTTTGGGGCCTCCTTTTTTCAGAATATATTTTAGGCACCATGTCAGGTTTGAAGAGGTCTTGTGGTGCCAAAACAGTGGAAACCCCCAAAAGTGACCCCCATTTTTTAAACTACACCCCTCAGGGAATTTATCTAGGGGTATAGTTAGCATTTTGACCCCACAGGTATTTTGCTATATTTTCTGGAGTTAGTCTGTGAAAATGAAAATCTACTTTTTTTCTGGAAAAATTTAAAAATTTCTAATTTTTGCAAGAAATAAAGGAGAGAAAGCACCCCAACATTTGTAAAGCAATTTCTCGTGATTACGGAAATACCCCATATGTGGTAATAAACTGCTGTTTGGACCCACAGCAGGGCTCAGAAGGGAAGGACCCCCATTTGGATTTTGGAGCTCTGATTTTACTGGAATGGTTTTCAGTGCCGTGTCACGTTTGCAACGCCCCGGAGGGACCTAAACAGTGGAATCCCCCCAAAAGTGACCCCATTTTGGAAACTATACCCCTCAAGGAATTTTTCTAGTGGTATAGTTAGCATTTTGACCCCACAGGTTTTTTGCTGAATTTATTGGAATTAGTCTGTGAAGATGAAAAGAGACTTTTTTTTTTTGGAAAAAACACAGAATTTTCTAATTTTTATAAGGAATAAAGGAGAAAAAGCACCTCAACATTTGTAAAGCAATTTCTCCTGATTACGGAAATACCCCGTTATGTGGTAATAAACTGCTGTTTGGACCCATGGCAGGGCTCAGAAGGGACGGAGCACCATTTGGATTTTGCAGCTCAGATTTTGCTGAATTGGTTTCTGGGGGCCATGTCGCATTTGCAGAGTCCCTGAAGTACCAGTACAGTAGAAATTCCCCAGATGTGATCCCAATTTGGAGACTATACCCCTGAAAGAATTAAATTAGAGGTGTAGTGAGCATTTTGAGCCCTCAGGTGTTTTATAGATTTTATTAGAATTGGTCCGTGAAAATGAAAACATTTTTTTTTTCCAATAACCTGTAGCTTTAGCTCAGAATTTTTCATTTCCACAAGGAATACAGGAGAAAAGACACCCCAAAATGTGTTACACAATTTCTCCTGATTACGGAAATACCCCATATGTGGTTGTAAACGGCTATTTGGACATACGGCAAGGGTCTAAACGGAAAAAGTGCAATTTCGTTTTTGGAGTGGAGATTTTACAAAATTTGTTTTTGACGCCATGTTGCATTGCGCTGAGGTACGAGTACAGTGAAAACTCCCGAGAAGTGACCCCATTTAGGAAACTACACCCCTCAAGGAATTCATCTAGAAGTGTAGTGAGCATTTTGACCCCCAAAGGTTTTGCAGAAATTGGTGCACAGTGGATGTTGCAGATTGAAAATTGACATTTTCCACATATATGCTATTTCAGTGCCCAATGTGTTGGGCCTAGCTTGTACCACTGGAGACACACACCCCATAAATTGTTAAGCGGTTCTCCAGAGTACGGTAATACCCCATATGTGGTCATAAACCGCTGTTTGGGCACACTGCCAGGCCCAGAAGGAGCGCCATTTGGCTTTTGGAGCGCAGATTTTGCTTGGTAGTAGTTTTGTTTAGTGTTTTACTGGTGTTTCAGTTTATAATGTGGGGGCATATGTAATCTGTGCGGAGTACATCAGGGTATATGTAATCTGTGCGGAGTACATCAGGGTATATGTAATCTGTGCGGAGTACATCAGGGTATATGTAATCTGTGCGGAGTACATCAGGGTATATGTAAGCTGTGCGGAGTACATCAGGGTATATGTAATCTGTGCGGAGTACATCAGGGTATATGTAAGTTGGGCAGAGTACATCAGGATATATGTAATATGTGAGGAGTACATCAGGGTATATGTAAGCTGTGCAGAGTACATCAGGGTATATGTAAGATGCGCGGAGTACATCAGGGTATATGTAAGCTGTGCAGAGTACATCAGGGTATATGTAAGCTGGGCGGAGTACATCAGGGTATATGTAATCTGTGTGGAGTACATCAGGGCATATGTAAGCTGGGCGGAGTACATCAGGGTATATGTAAGCTGGGCGAAGTACATCAGGGTATATGTAAGCTGGGCGGAGTTCATCAGGGTATATGTTTGCTGGGCGGAGTGTATCAGGGTATATGTAAGCTGGGCGGAGTACATCAGGGTATATGTAAGCTGGGCGGAGTACATCAGGGTATATGTAATCTGTGTGGAGTACATCAGTGCATATGTAAGCTGGGCGGAGTACATCAGGGTATATGTAAGCTGTGCAGAGTACATCAGGGTATATGTAAGCTGGGCGGAGTTCATCAGGGTATATGTTTGCTGGGCGGAGTGTATCAGGGTATATGTAAGCTGGGCGGAGTACATCAGGGTATATGTAAGCTGTGCGGAGTACATCAGGGTATATGTAAGCTGGGCGGAGTGCAACAGGTCATAATAGGATGATGTAATAATGGGGAGAATGAATAATAAAATTAATTATCCCTGGATAGTGACGTACGCTTTTGAACCAATCCTTCATGCACAGGCCGGATTATTGGGTGCAGGAGTCGCACTTCTAAAGGGTGTCTGTGGTGTTGTACAAAATATCCGCACTCCAGTATTGCCTAATCTTTGACTTCTTCACTAGCCCCATATGTAGCACAGACCCCAAAACGTCATCGTTTTCGCTGGATTTACAGAGTCTACCAATGGGGGCTGCAAATGATGACGTGGGGTTTTAGGTGAAGAACTGCTGCACACATAAATTAGTCTGGGCCGTCGTTTTGCATTATTGCGTTCCACGAGTCAGAACTTTTTATTTTTCCGTTGACGAGCTGTGTGAGTGCTTGATTTTCATGGGACGGGCTGTCGTTTTTATTAGTATCATTTTGGGGTACATGCGATAATTTGATCAGTTTTTATTCCATTTTTTGTGAGGTGAGGAGACCAAATACCAGAAATTCTTTCACTATTTTTTTTATAATTTTTTACCGGCGTTATCTGTGCAGTATAAACAACATGTTTACTTTATTCTGCGGTTTGATACGATTATGGCAATACCAAATTTATATAGTTTTTATATGTTTTACTACTTTTACAAAAATAAAAATACTTTTTTCTAAATAAAATGTTTTAGTGTCACCATGTCCTGAGAGCCATAACTTTTTTATTTTTTTGTCGACGGAGCTTTGTGAGGGCTTGTTTTTTGCGTGACACACTGTAGTTTTTATTGGTACCATGTTTGGCTACGTGCGACTTTTTGATCACTTTTTATTCCATTTTTTGGAAACAACGTGACCAAAAAAGGAAATTCTGCCATTGTTTTTTATGGTATTTTTTTTACGGTGTTCACCGGGCGGGATAAATAATCTGATATTTTTTTAGGTCAGGCCAATACGAACGGTGCGATACCTATTATGTCTAGTTTTTGTCTTTTTTTTTCATTTTTTTTCTAATTATAAAGGGCTTGATCAGGGAAACAAGGCGATTATTGTTTTTATTACGTAAAACTAGTATTTATTTATTTATCTAAAACTTTTTTTTTACTTTTTATTTTACACATACTAGGGGACTGGAAGATCTGATCTTCTGATCCCCTGCACAATACACTGCACTACTTCTGTATGTACTGATGTAGTGCAGTGTATTGTAACTGTCATTTTACAACTGACAGTTGAGCCTATTACGTCCTGCCTTGGGCAGGATCTAATAGGCTCCCGTACCTGGCAACCAGGAAGCCGTTGCTAGGCTTCCTGGTTGCCATTGCAACCATCAGAACCCCGCGATTTTTCGCGGGGGGGGGGGCAATGGGGTGCAGAGGGAGCCCCCTCCCTCTGTATCAATCACTTAAATGCCGCTGTCGCTATTGACAGCGGCATTTAAGGGGTTCAACTACAGCGATCGGAGAGGACAGTGATCGCTGTAGTTGCAGTGGGATGTCGGCTGTATATTACAGCCGACATCCGATGAAGATGGAGCGAGCACAGCTCCTGTGCCCGCTTCATCCTCAGGGCGTTACTATACGCCCATTTTCGGGAAGGGGTTAATAAAAATAGTGTTTTGTTTTTTTACACCGCTTTCTCTGATCTCCTCACGTATCTCACAGAAGTGAGGAGATCAGCGAAAGTGACAGGAGCTTTCTCCTGCAGACGACGTCACAGACGGCTGTGATTGGTCAGTCTTCACTATTCCTCTCCACTATGAGCAGGCATCTAGTGCCTGCTCATAGTGGAGAGGAATATTATGCTACGTGGATTCTGAGTGTGGACTTTGCACCAGAACTTCCCTGTGTGAGCTCATGTACATGTCCACTGAAGGACCTTGTCCCGGTACCTGGACTCTGTGGAACTTGTAACCTGCAGCTCCTCCCTCCAGAGCTGGACACTTAGGTGCACTGCACTGTGGAATAAGCTTACTTCCTGCTGAGCAGCTGACTAGGGGGAGGGGTTAACTGGTCCCAGGTGGTATAAATTAGCCCTCAGGGCTCTAGAGAGCCAGCTCTAGTGGGCGTGTAAAACAAGTGGTTTGTATATCAAGTGAAGTTACAAAACCGGAGTTAAAAAGAGGAGTTAAAGCCCCAGTAAGTACTCTTCTTTTCTTTTTGAATTAACAGCTGTTCGCTGTTTTTTTGTAACTGGGATAATGGACAGCAAGATTGGAGGTTTTCTTCAGTGCACAGTTTGCCATATGTATACACGACTGGAGCCGGAGTTCCAGGGTGAATACCTCTGTGGCAGATGTGAGCATGTTGGTCACCTGGAAGCTCGCATTAGAGATCTGGAGGAGCAAAATGCAACACTGAGGAAGATAGACAATCTTGAGCGGAGCTTGCTGCTCACAGAGCATGCAGTTAGTGGGTTAGAACTGAAGGGTGAAGACATGGGTGAGCAGGATCAGGCAAGTAGCTGAGTTAATGTAGTTAGGGGCAGTAGAAAGGGGTCCAAGAAAAGGAAGGCCAATCCTGTTTCTGACTGTAATGACCGGGGGGTAGGGAAACGGACAAGTGAGCCCTAATCTACCCGCCACTCTGTCCCTGCCTACTTGCAACGACCCACCCTAGGCGACGGGGTACAACTTGGCGGCGGTCCCTACACTCAGTAAGTGCACGACAAACATACAAGGGAATACAAGCAAGGGAAAGGGGCAGTTGCCCACGGCAACACCGTGAGCAACCAGAGTGGTGAACGAGCCGAGTCAAGCCAGGAGTGTGCGAGGTACCAAACGAAGAGCAGAAGAGTAGTCAGTAAGCCAGGGTCTGTATGGAGCAGGAACAAAATAGAAGGAGCTGTAGCTGGGCCAGGAAACCACACGAAAAAGAATAACAAGCAAGGAGGAACAGGAAATGCAGGTATAAATAGACAGAGGGCGGGAGCTAGCTGAGTCTGGCCAGGCTGCGATAGGTTCTCCCACTCCTAAGCCTGCCAGCCTGAGTGGTGGAAGCTGGAGTCAGTCTCAGGGATGTAGATTCAGGTGCTGACTGATTAATTAAGGGAGTTAACCTCGAAGCTGTGCCTGGCAGATCCTTTACAGTACCCCCCCCTTTTATGAGGGGCCACCGGACCCTTTCTAAGTGGACCTGGCTTACTGGGGAAACGCAGGTGGAACCTCCTGACCAATACCCCAGCGTGAACATCCCGGGCGGGTACCCAAGTCCTCTCCTCCGGCCCGTAACCTCTCCAATGGACCAGGTACTGGAGGGAGCCTTGGACCATCTTGCTGTCCACAATCCTGGCCACCTCGAATTCCACCCCCGCAGGGGTGAGGACGGGAACAGGAGGTCTCCTCGAGGGAGCCAAGGACGGGGAGCAGCGTTTAAGGAGGGAGGCATGAAACACGTCGTGTATACGAAAAGACGGGGGTAACTCCAGCCGGAAGGAGACAGGATTGAGGACCTCAATGACCTTATACGGCCCAATAAACCGGGGAGCAAACTTCTTGGACGGAACCTTGAGACGCAAGTTCCTAGACGACAACCACTCCAGATCCCCGACCATAAACAGGGGGTTAGCAGAACGTTTTATATCAGCCTGAGTTTTTTGTACGCTCTGGGACGCCTCTAGGTTCTTCTGAACCTGGGCCCAGACTGTGCACAGTTCCCGATGAACGACCTCTACCTCGGGATTGTTGGAACTACCAGGTGAAACGGAGGAGAACCGTGGATTAAACCCAAAATTACAGAAAAAGGGAGAGACCCCTGACGAGTTACTGACCCGGTTATTAAGGGAAAATTCGGCGAGGGGAATGAATGAGACCCAATCATATTGACAGTCAGAGACAAAACACCTTAAGTATTGTTCTAGAGATTGATTAGTCCTCTCCGTTTGACCATTGGTTTCAGGATGGAAGGCAGAGGAGAAGGACAGATCAATCCCCAACTTCATACAGAAGGCTCTCCAAAACAATGAAACAAATTGTACCCCTCTGTCCGAAACAATATTGACAGGGACCCCATGGAGACGCAGGATGTGTTTGACAAACAAGGTAGCCAACGTCTTGGCGTTGGGTAGTTTCTTGAGGGGCACAAAGTGGCACATCTTACTGAAGCGGTCTACCACCACCCACACCACCGACTTGCCTTGGGATGGAGGCAAATCGGTGATAAAATCCATGGAGATATGTGTCCAAGGTCTCTGGGGAATGGGCAACGAACGCAGTAAGCCCGCTGGTCGGGACCTGGGAGTCTTGGACCTAGCACAAACCTCACAAGCGGCGATGTAGGCCTTAACGTCTTTAGGCAACCCAGGCCACCAATAATTTCTGGTAATAAGGTGTTTGGTACCCAGGATGCCTGGATGACCAGATAGTGCGGAGTCATGATTTTCCCTAAGTACCCTTAGCCGGAATTGCAGGGGAACAAACAGCTTGTTCTCAGGAAGGTTCCCGGGAGCTGAACCTTGATCAGCAGCAATTTCAGAGACTAAATCAGAATCGATCGAGGAAATGATTATACCTGGAGGCAAAATACAAGCAGGACCTTCCTCCGAAGGAGGGCTGGCAATGAAGCTACGCGACAGTGCATCAGCCTTAATATTTTTAGACCCAGCCCTATAGGTAACCAAAAAATTGAATCTGGTAAAAAATAACGCCCATCGAGCTTGTCTCGGGTTTAGCCTCCGGGCAGATTCTAGGAAAACCAGATTCTTGTGGTCGGTAAGGACCGTTACCTGGTGTCTAGCCCCCTCCAGGAAGTGGCGCCACTCTTCAAATGCCCATTTAATGGCTAAGAGTTCGCGGTTGCCAATATCATAGTTACTCTCAGTTGGCGAAAACTTCCTGGAGAAGTAGGCACAGGGGCGGAGATGAGTGAGGGACCTGGTACCCTGGGACAAGACAGCCCCCACTCCCACCTCAGATGCGTCAACTTCCACGATAAATGGCTCCATTTGGTTGGGCTGAACCAGCACCGGGGCCGAGATAAAGCACTTCTTAAGGACCTCAAAAGCCTGGACAGCCTCAGGAGGCCAGTGGAGGAGATCAGCACCTTTGCGAGTGAGGTCCGTAAGAGGCTTAGCAATGACCGAGAAGTTAGCAATAAATCTCCTGTAATAATTAGCGAACCCCAAAAAACACTGTAACGCCTTCAGGGAGGCAGGTTGGACCCATTCCGCCACAGCCTGAACCTTGGCGGGGTCCATGCGGAATTCATGAGGAGTGAGGATTTGACCCAAAAATGGTATCTCCTGTACCCCAAACACACATTTTTCGGTTTTGGCAAACAGTTTGTTTTCCCGAAGGACCTGGAGCACCTTCCTGACATGCTCAATGTGGGAGGACCAGTCCTTGGAAAACACCAGTATGTCATCAAGGTACACTACAAGAAATATCCCCAGGTAATTTCTCAAAATCTCATTTATGAAATTCTGGAAGACCGCAGGGGCATTACACAACCCAAAGGGCATGACGAGGTATTCGAAATGGCCTTCGGGCGTGTTAAACGCAGTCTTCCACTCATCCCCCTCTTTGATGCGAATAAGGTTATACGCCCCCCGTAGATCCAATTTAGAGAACCATTGGGCCCCCTGAACCTGATTAAAGAGATCAGGAATCAAAGGAAGGGGATACTGGTTCCTTACCGTGACCTTATTCAGGCCACGATAGTCAATGCATGGCCTAAGACCACCATCCTTCTTCCCTACGAAGAAGAAGCCAGCACCTACCGGAGAAGAAGAGGGACGAATGTAACCCTTGGCCAGGGATTCCTGGATATACTCTCTCATGGCTTCACGTTCGGGACAAGAAAGATTAAATATCCTACCCTTAGGAAGCTTAGCTCCTGGTACCAATTCGATAGCGCAATCGTATTCTCTATGAGGAGGTAACACTTCGGAGGCCTCCCTAGAGAAAACATCAGCGAAGTCCTGAACAAACTCGGGTAGCGTATTCGCCTCCTCAGGGGGAGAAATAGAATTAACAGAAAAACATGACGTACAACATTCATTACCCCATTTGGTTAGCTCCCCAGTATTCCAGTCAAACGTGGGATTATGCAACTGCAACCAGGGAAGGCCTAGAACCAAATCGTACGATAATCCCTGCATCAACAGTACAGAGCATTGCTCCAAATGCATGGAGCCAACAAGGAGTTCAAAAACAGGGGTATGCTGTGTAAAATAACCATTAGCAAGAGGAGTGGAGTCAATACCCACTACCGGGACAAGTTTAGGCAAATCAATCAGAGGCATAGCAAGAGACATAGCAAATTCCACAGACATAATATTAGTAGAGGACCCTGAATCCACGAAGGCACTGCCGGTAGCAGACCTACCACCAAAAGAGACCTGAAAGGGAAGCAAGATCTTAGTACGTTTCCTATTTACTGGAAATACCTGTGCGCCCAAGTGACCTCCCCGATGATCACTTAGGCGCGGAAGTTCTCTGGCTGCATTCTTACGCTTAGGACAGTTGTTCACTTGATGCTTGTCATTCCCACAATAGAAGCAGAGACCATTCTTCCTGCGGAATTCTCTACGTTGTTGGGGGGACACGGAGGCCCCGAGTTGCATAGGTATCTCTGAGTCTTTCGTGGAGGAACGAAGCAACGGAACTTCGGGAGGCATCATGGGGGAGTCGGAGGAGAAAACACATAAACGTTCATGTTGTCGTTCCCTGAGACGTCGGTCAAGTCGTACCGCTAAGGCCATAGCCTGGTCTAGGGAGTCAGAAGGGGGATAGCTAACTAGCAGGTCTTTCAGGGCATTCAACAGACCCAACCTAAACTGGCACCTTAAGGCAGGGTCATTCCACCGAGAAGCTACGCACCACTTCCTAAAGTCAGAGCAATACTCCTCAACAGGTCTCTTACCCTGACGTAAGGTCACCAGCTGACTCTCGGCAAAGGCAGTCCTGTCAGTCTCGTCATAAATAAGTCCGAGAGCAGAAAAGAAACAATCAACGGAGGAAAGTTCAGGGGCGTCAGGAGCCAAGGAGAAGGCCCACTCTTGGGGCCCTTCCTGGAGCCGGGACATAATTATACCCACCCGCTGGCTCTCAGAACCTGAGGAATGAGGCTTTAAACGAAAGTAAAGCCTACAACTCTCTCGAAAGGAGAGAAAAGCCCTCCGGTCCCCTGAGAACTGGTCGGGCAACTTGAGGTGGGGTTCAAGAGGTGCGGTGAGGGGAACTACCAAGGTAGCATCAGGCTGGTTGACCCTCTGAGCCAGGGCCTGGACCTGTAGGGAGAGACCCTGCATTTGCTGAGCCAGGGTCTCACGGGGGTCCATAGTGGTGTCAGGGACCAGGGTAGACTAGGTATGGGCTTGTTATTATGTAATGACCGGGGGTTAGGGAAACGGACAAGTGAGCCCTAATCTACCCGCCACTCTGTCCCTGCCTACTTGCAACGACCCGCCCTAGGCGACGGGGTACAACTGGGCGACGGTCCCTGCACTCAGTAAGTGCACGACAAACATACAAGGGAATACAAGCAAGGGAAAGGGGCAGTTGCCCACGGCAACACCGTGAGCAACCAGAGTGATGAACGAGCCGAGTCAAGCCAGGAGTGTGCGAGGTACCAAACGAAGAGCAGAAGAGTAGTCAGTAAGCCAGGGTCTGTATGGAGCAGGAACAAAATAGAAGGAGCTGTAGCTGGGCCAGGAAACCACACGAAAAAGAATAACAAGCAAGGAGGAACAGGAAATGCAGGTATAAATAGACAGAGGGCGGGAGCTAGCTGAGTCTGGCCAGGCTGCGATAGGCTCTCCCACTCCTAAGCCTGCCAGCCTGAGTGGTGGAAGCTGGAGTCAGTCTCAGGGATGTAGATTCAGGTGCTGACTGATTAATTAAGGGAGTTAACCCCAAAGCTGTGCCTGGCAGATCCTTTACACTGACATTCCAAGCAAAATTGCCAAGTTGGATGATGATGTGAGGGTGTCGGTTAGATGAGCAAACTTATCAAAAGTTCGGTTCGGCTAGTTCGCCGAATTTCACAAAAAAGTTTGATTCCGACCGAACTAGTTCTGACCGAACCTGTCACTTCCGTGCGCCGAGCATGCTACTATCCAGGGTGCTGATAGAGTTAATGGGCTGCACTAACTCTTTCAGCAACCTTGACAGTACATGCTCGGCGCGCAGAAAATACAATTTAAATGTAATAAAAAAAATTAAATTATACGTTCGTACTTACTTTCCTCCTGTCCGGCCTCCAGCGATGACGTTTCATCCCTTTCGCCGCTGCAGCCAATCACAGGCTGTAGTGGCGGTCACGCACGTCAGGATGACGCTTCATCCCACGTGACCGCCTCTGCAGCCAATCACAGGCTGCAGCGGCGACATGGATGAAACGTCATCGCTGGAGGCCGGACAGGAGGAAAGTAAGTATGAACGTATTATTATTTTGTTTTGGCATGTATGTATGTTGGCATGTATGTATGCATGTATGTATGTATGTATATATGTGCATGTATGTTTACATGTATGTTGGCATGTATGTATATATGTGCATGTTTGTATGTATATTTGCATATGTATGTTTGCATGTATGTATGTTTGCATGTATGCATGTATGTATGTTTGCATGTATGTATGTTGTCATGTATGTATGTATATATGTGCATGTATGTTTGCATGTATGTTGGCATGTATGTATATCTGTGCATGTGTGTATGTATATTTGCATGTATGTATGTATGTTTGCATGTATGTATGTTTGCATGAATGTATGTTTGCATGTATGTATGTATGTATGTTGTCGTGTATGTATGTATGTATGTTGTCGTGTATGTATGTATGTTGTCGTGTATGTATGTATGTATGTATGTTGTCATGTATGTATATATGTGCATGTATGTTTGCATTTATGTATGTATGTATGTATGTATGTATGTATGTTTGCATGTATGTATGTATGTATGTATGTATGTATGTAGTCATGTATGTATATATGTGCATGTATGTTGGCATGTATGTACATATGTGCATGTGTGTATGTATATTTGCATGTATGTATGTATGTTTGCATGTATGTATGTATGTTTGCATGAATGTATGTTTGCATGTATGTATGTATGTTGTCGTGTATGTATGTATGTATGTTGTCGTGTATGTATGTATGTATGTTGTCGTGTATGTATGTATGTATGTTGTCGTGTATGTATGTATGTATGTATGTATGTATGTATGTTGTCATGTATGTATATATGTGCATGTATGTTTGCATTTATGTATGTATGTATGTTTGCATGTATGTATGTATGTGTGTAGTCATGTATGTATGTATATATGTGCATGTATGTATATATGTGCATGTTTGTATGTATATTTGCATGAATATATTTGCATGTATGTATGTTTGCATGTGTGTATGTATGTATGTTTGTATGTATGTTTGCATGTATGTATGTTTGCATGTACGTATGTATGTTGTCATGTATGCATGTATGTATGTAAGTTGTCATGTATGTATGTATGTTTGCACGTTTTTATTTTTGCATGTATGTTTATATATGTAATTATGTTTGCATGTATTTATGTTTGCATGTATATTTGTGCATGCTTGTATGTATGTATGTATGTATGTATCTTTGTTTGTTTGTATGTAAGTATGTTTTCATGTGTGTGTGTGTGTGTGTATGTATGTATGTATGTATGATAGTTTGCATGTATGTATGTATATATGTGTGTATGTTTGCATGTATGTATATTTGCATGTATATATGTGCATGCTTGTATGTATGTATGTATGTTTGCATGTATGTTTGTTTGTATATATGTCTGTATGGCCATGTATGATACTGTCTGCTGGCGCCCTGTATCTAAGTCAACTTCGCGGCAGGCTTCTATACATGGTATAACAGTCAGTATCACACATTAAACGGAATCTAAGCCTACGACATGTTTTATTTCATTTTCTTTTTTTGTACAGGTTTGGTGTTTGGACTACGTCGGTTTCGAGGACTACTTAGATGACTTTTCTTTCTACAATAAAATGGTTAATGAGGGTTGTGTTGGGGGTGCTTTATTTCAATAAAATATTTTATCTATATCTTTGTCTTTTTCTTTTCAAATTTTATTACTACCACTTTAGTAATGGCCGCTGTCTGAGTGACAACATCCATTACTAAGGCGAGGCTTAGTGTTAGCCGGTGCAGAGGCTAACACTAACCACCATTATTACCCTGGTACCCACCACCACCAGGGGTGCCGGGAAGAGCCAGGTACGATCCAGTACCCGACCATCTGTTGTGATGGTCGGGCTCTGGGGCGGCCGCAGGCTGGCATTATGAGGCTGGGAAGGGCCAAAAACAGTGGACCTTCCCACCCTTGTAATGCTAGGCTGCTGCTGCTGTGTTGTATCTGGCTGGTTATAAAAGTGGGGGGGACCCCACGTCATTTTTTCAAATTATTTATTTATTTATTTTTTATTTTTTTTTTAAAAGACATGGGGTTCCACCCAATTTATCATAACCAGCCACATACAACACAGTGTTATTAGCCTGGGAATAGACAAAACCCATGTAATGCCAGACTGCTGCGGTCTTGTATATGGCTGGTTATTAAAAATGTGGGGGACCCGTCTATTGTTAAATTTGATAAATTCAAAAAAAAAAAAAAACGACGTGGGGTCCCCCCCATTTTTATAACCAGCCCGATACAACACAGCAGCAGCCTAGCATTACAAGGGTGGGAAGGTCCACTGTTTTTGGCCCTTCCCAGCCTCATAATACCAGCCTACGGCCGCCCCAGTACCCGATCATCACAACAGATGGTCGGGTACTGGATCGTACCAAGCTCTTCCCGGCACCCCTGGTGGTGGTGGGTACCGGGTAATAATGGGTGGTTAGTGCTAGCCTCTGCATCGGCTAACACTAAGTACCGCCTTAATAATGGACGCTTTCAATCAGCCAACTGCCATTATCTAGGCACTAATAAAGTTTAAAAAAAACCACAAAGACAATTCTTTTTATTGAAATAAGAAATCCCCAACAAAACCCTCGTTAACCATTTTATTAAAATTTGAAAAAACGTAGATCGACGCAGTAGTCCAACTAATCGAAGATGTAGTCCAATCGGTACATCAAAATCTGCAACAACATAAAAAAACAGTTATCAATTTGAACAATACCAATACTTCTACTCACCTACACACATATATACACGCACACACAAACAAACAACCATACACAAACACACACATATATACACAAACACAACAAGATATACACACACACACATAAACAGACAAACACACACACACATATACACGAACTCACACATATACAAACAAAAACACACATATCCAAACACACACATATACACGAACACACACATATACACAAACACACACACACATATACACAAACACATATACACAGTTATACACAAACACACACACACACACACACATACACGAACTAACACATATACACAAATACATATACAAACAAAAACACACATACCTAAACACACACATATACACACATATACACAAACACATATACACAAACACACCCATATATACACAAACACACACACAAACACACATATACAAAAACACACACACACAAACATCTACACACAAACTTATACACAAATACACACATATATACACACACATATACACAAACACATATACACAAACACACCCATATATACACAAACACACATAAACACACACACACATATACACAAACACACATATAAAAACAAAAACAGACAAAGACACATACCCAAACACACATATATACACAAACACACACATACACAAACACACACACGGTTTCTTTTAAATGCTGCTGGGGAACCCACTCGATCCACTATATAAGGCTGCGCTACAGTGCAGCATTTAAAAGAAACAGGATCCTGACCTGTCCATAGAGTTTAAGGCAGCACAGAGTATTTCAGGAGATGAGCGTGCAGATTCAGTGCTGCTGTGAACTCTGCTCTTACCACTACGTAGCTCTCAGTCTGTTACCTCTCCTCCACTCCTGTCCTCAAGAACACCTTCACATGATTGGCAAGTCACCACGTAATGGTAAGAGCAGAGTTCACAGCAGCACAGAGTATTTCAGGAGATGAGCGTGCTGATCTTGTGCGGGGTGGTGACTTGCCAATCATGTGAAGGTGTTATTGAGGACAGGAGTGGAGGAGAGGTAACAGACTGAGCTACGTAATGGTAAGACCAGAGTTCACAGCAGCACAGAGTATTTCAGGAGAGGAGCGTGCAGATTCTGTGCTGCTGTGAACTCTGCTCTTACCATTACGTAGCTCTCATTCTGTTAGCTCTCCTCCACTCCTTTCCTCAATAACACCTTCACATGATTGGCAAGTCACCACGTAATGGTAAGAGCAGAGTTCACAGCAGCACTGAATCTGCACGCTCCTCTCCTGAAATATTCTGTGCTGCTGTGAACTCTGCTCTTACCATTACGTAGCTCTCAGTCTGTTACCTCTCCTCCACTCCTGTCCTCAAGAACACCTTCACATGATTGGCAAGTCACCACCCCGCACAAGATCCGCACGCTCATCTCCTGAAATACTCTGTGCTGCTGTGAACTCTGCTCTTACCATTACGTGGTGACTTGCCAATCATGTGAAGGTGTTATTGAGGACAGGAGTGGAGGAGAGGTAACAGACTGAGAGCTACGTAATGGTAAGAGCAGAGTTCACAAAAGCACAGAATTTGCACGCTCCTCTCCTGAAATACTCTGTGCTGCTGTGAACTCTGTTCTTACCATTACGTAGCTCAGTCTGTTACATCTCCTCCACTCCTGTCCTCTATAACACCTTCACATGATTGGCAAGTCACCACCGCGCACAAGATCCGCACGCTCATCTCCTGAAATACTCTGTGCTGCTGTGAACTCTGCTCTTACCGTTACGTGGTGACTTGCCAATCATGAAGGTGTTATTGAGGACAGTAGTGGAGGAGAGGTAACAGACTGAGAGCTACGTAATGGTAAGAGCAGAGTTCACAGCAGCACTGAATCTGCACGCTCATCTCCTGAAATACTCTGTGCTGCCTTAAACTCTGTGGACAGGTCAGGATCCTGTTTCTTTTAAATGTTGCACTGTAGCGCAGCCTTATATAGTGGATCGAGCGGGTTCCCTAGCAGCATTTAAAAGAAACAGGATCCTGACCTGTCCACAGAGTTTAAGGCAGCACAGAGTATTTCAGGAGATGAGCACGGGCAGCCGTTCGTTTTTCCGAGCCGTGCTCCCATTATGCACATGACCGTAAAAACACAAGTTATTGCGGGTCGTAATTACGACCCACAATAACGGGCTCATAGACTAATGTTACCCACGGGTACCTTTCCGTTTTCTCACGGGTAGGTGCCCGTGCCGTTAAAAAAATAGAACATGTTCTATTTTTCTATTTTACGGGCCGTGCTGCTATAATTATAATGACAGCACGGTTCGCAAAAGCGGTCGGCTGCCCGTGGCCGGCCGTGCTCGTAACTACGAGTCGTAACTACGAGCACGGCCCGTAAAATAAAAAAATAGAACATGTTCTATCTTTTTAACGGCACGGGCACCTTCCCGTGAGAAAACGGGAAGGTACCCGTGGCTAACAGAAGTCTATGGGCCCGCTATTTCGGGTAATAACGGGTGTTTTTACGGTCGTGTGCATGAGGCCCCGTAATGACGACTGCAGAGACACCAAGCCCGACGCGCGTTTCGGCAGACCCCCGGACGAAGGCATTTCTGCCGAAACGCGCGTCGGGCTTGGTGTCTCTGCAGTCGCAGGAGCTTGTACACATGGGTAAGCTGACTTCTGGTCATATATATGGCCTGTTTCCATTGATATAATGTTATATGCATTGATTTTCGGCAATAATATAGTTACAACTTCATTCTTGGTAAACACATTTGTCTATTATAACGCCTTGATCTCTGCATCATATGATATGTTATGATATTCTGTCTCCCCATGTTGCTTCTAACTGCAGAACACTTTTTGCATAGCATGGTTCTAATTTTATTAGTCATTGTGTGTTCATTCATGTCAAAATAAAGTTTTTTCATATCTCTATTTATCTGAGTGTTAATTGACCTTCATCTATAGGCTAAGCCTGTGATATCATAGGTCAATGCACCAAGTTGATACTTGGTTTTACATCAAACCATCTGTTTCTGGTCAGCAGCAAGCAGTTTTAGGTTTGGTCCTGAATGTACAAATAAGTCATTTGAATTGGATGAATGTAGATATGGTCCAATCTAAATAAAATAAAATAAATGTGCACAAGGCCCCGGGACCAGATGGGTTACACTCTAGAGTTCTTAAAGAGCTTAGTTCAGTTATTTCTGTCCCCCTCTTCATAATATTCAGAGATTCTCTAGTGACTGGTATAGTGCCAAGGGACTGGCACAGGGAAAATGTGGTGCCTATTTTCAAAAAGGGCTCTAGGTCTTCCCCGGGTAATTATAGACCAGTAAGCTTGACATCCATCGTGGGGAAAATGTTTGAGGGGCTATTGAGGGACTATGTGACAGGATTATGTGACAAAAAATAGTATTATAAGTGACAGCTAGCACGGTTTTACTAAGGACAGAAGTTGTCAAACTAACCTAATCTGTTTTTATGAAGAGGTGAGCAGAAGTCTAGACAGAGGGGCCGCTGTGGATTTAGTGTTTTAGGACTTTGCAAAGGCATTTGACACTGTCCCTCATAGACGTCTGATGGGTAAATTAAGGACTATAGGTTTAGAAAGTATAGTTTGTAATTGGATTGAGAATTGGCTCAAGGACCGTATCCAGAGAGTTGTGGTCAATGATTCCTACTCTGAATAGTCCCCGGTAATAAGTGGTGTACCCCAGGGTTCAGTGCTGGGACCACTATTATTCAACTTATTTATTAATGATATAGAGGATGGGATTAATAGCACTATTTCTATTTTTGCAGATGACACCAAGCTATGTAATATAGTTCAGTCTATGGAAGATGTTCATGAATTACAGGCAGATTTAAACAAACTGAGTGTTTGGGCGTCCACTTGGCAAATGAGGATTAATGTAGATAAATGTAAAGTTATACATCTGGGTACCAACAACCTGCATGCATCATATGTCCTAGGGGGAGCTACACTGGGGGAGTCACTTGTTAAGAAGGATCTGGGTGTACTTATAAATCATAAACTAAATAACAGCATGCAGTGTCAATCAGCTGCTTCAAAGGCCAGCAAGATATTGTCGTGTATTTAAAGAGGCATGCAAATAAGGAAAAGACCCTAGTGGTTGGCAGGCAAATAGCGAATACAAGGAAGAGCAAAGGTGCCTAGGGCACACTAGAAACCAAATTTCCCAACCACTAACAGATAGTGTTAAAATATAACTTTTATTGTTTTACCATTAAAGATGTCCATTAGGACGTATACAATGAGCACAAACGGTTAAAAAATTTTTGCCAGTGTTGGTTTAGCACACGCTCTGTTTAAACTCTATCTGCATAGTTGCCAGAGTATGAAGTAATGAATACAAACGTATCAGGTCAGCAGCTGCAGACTGCTCGGCCTAAATATACTGTGGTATGCGTGCTTAGATTGCTAGTGGAACCTGGCTGTTTAAAAGATTAGGTATAGCCCCCCCCCCCCCCGACATGTTTCGCTGTTAACACAGCGTCCTCAGGAGATCAAAATGGGGCTAGTCCCTAGTCCCTAGCCCCGTTTTGATCCCCTGAGGACGCTGTGTTAAAAGCGAAACATGTCGGGGGGGGGGGGGGGGCTATACCTAATCTTTTAAACAGCCAGGTTCCACTAGCAATCTAAGCACGCATACCACAGTATATTTAGGCCGAGCAGTCTGCAGCTGCTGACCTGATACGTTTGAATTCATTACTTCATACTCTGTCTGACAACTATGCAGATAGAGTTTAAACAGAGCGTGTGCTAAACCAACACTGGCAAAAAAAAAATTACAGTTTGTGCTCATTGTATACGTCCTCATTGACATCTTTAATGGTAAAACAATAAAAGTTATATTTTAACACTATCTGTTAGTGGTTGGGAAATTTGGTTTCTAGTGTGCCCTAAAAGAGGCATGGACTCGAGGGACAGGGATGTAATATTACCACTTTACAAAGCATTAGTGAGGCCTCATCTAGAATATGCAGTTCAGTTCTGGGCTCCAGTTCATAGAAAGGATGCCCTGGAGTTGGAAAAAATACAAAGAAGAGCAACGAAGCTAATAAGGGGCGCGGAGAATCTAAGTTATGAGGAAAGATTAAAATAATTAAACCTGTTTAGCCTTGAAAAAAGACGTCTAAGGGGGGACATGATTAACTTATATAAATATATGAATGGCACATACAAAAAATATGGTGAAATCCTGTTCTGGAAAAAGAAAGGTTCAACCTGCAGAGGAAACAAGCCTTCTTTACTGTGAGAACGGTGAATTTATGGAATAGTCACCGCAGGAGCCGTCACAGCAGGGACAGTAGATGGCTTTACAAAATGGTTAGATAATTTCCTAGAACAAAAAAGTATTAGCTCCTATGTGTAGAAATTTTTCCCTTCCCTTTTCCCGTCCAATGGTTGAACTTGATGGACATGTGTCTTTCTCAGCCGTACTAACTATGTAACTATGTAACTATCTAACTAATACTATGTAACCTAGAGGATTTTGGGGCCTTATTTATATTAGAATATATTTTAGGCACCATGTCAGGTTTGAAGGGCCCTTGCGGTGCCAAAACAGTGAAAATTCCCCAAAAGTGACCCCATTTGGGAAACTACACACCTCAAGGAAATTATCTAGGGGTATAGTGAGCATTTAGACCGCACAGGTCTTTTACAGAAATTATTGGAAGTAGGCCGTGAAAATTAAAATCTACATTTTTTCAAACAAAATGTAGGTTTAGTGATTTTTTTTTCTCATTTCCACAAGGATTAAAGGAGAAAAAGCACTGCAAAATCTGTAAAGCAATTTCTCCCGAGTAAAACAATACCCCACATGTGGTAATAAACTACTGTTTGGACACACGGCAGGGCTTAGAATTGAAAGAGTGCTATTTGGCTTTTGGAGCTCAAGTTTAGCAGGAATGGTTTGCAGAGGACATGTCACATTTACAAAGCCACTGAGGGGACAAAACAGTGGAAACCCCCCACAAGTGACCCCATTGTGGAAACTACACCCATTGAGGAAATTATCTAGGGCTATAGGAAGCGTTTTGACCTGACAGGTTTTTTGCAGAAATTATTGGAATTAGGCCCTGAAAATGCCAATCTAAATTTTTTTCAAAGAAAATGTAGGTTTAGCTAATTTTTTCTCATTTCTGCAAGGACTGAAGGAGAAAAAGCACCGTAAAATTTGTAAAGCAATTTCTCCAGAGTAAAACAATACCCCACATGTGGTAATAAACGGCTGTTTGGACACACGGCAGGGCTTAGAAGGGAAAGAGCGCTATTTGGCTTTTGGAGCTCAAATTTAGCAGGTTTGGTTTGCGGAGGCCATGTCACATTTGCAAAGCCCCTGAGGGCCCCTGAAAACGCCCAAAAAGTGACTCCATTTAGGAAACTACACCTCTTGAGGAATTCATCTAGGGGTGTAGTAAGCATTTTGACCCCACAGATGTTCCATAGAATTTATTAGAATTGGGCAGTGAAAATAAAAAAAAAAACCTTTTTCTTCAATAAGACGTAGCTTTAGCACAAAAAATTTCATTTTTTCAACAAATAAAGGAAAAAAAGAACCCAACATTTGTAAAGCAATTTCTCCCGAGTACGGCAATACCCCATATGTGGTCATAAACTGCTGTTTGGGCACACGGCAGGGCTCAGAAGGGAAGAAGCGCCATTTGGAGTGCAGATGTTGCTGGATTTGTTTCTGGGCGCCTGTGGGCCCAAAACAGTGGAAAACTCCCAGAAGTGACCCAATTTTGGAAACTACACCCCTCAATGCATTTACCTAGGGGTGTAGTGAGCATTTTAACCCTGCAGATGTTTTGTAGAAATTAGTGTGCACTCGATGTTGCAGAGTGAAAATGGGATTTTTTCCATAGATGTGCCAATATGTGGTGCCCAGCTTGTGCCACCATAACAAGACAGCTCTCTAATTATTATGCAGTGTTTCCCGGTTTTAGAAACACCCTACATGGGGCACTAATCTTTTGCCTGGACATTCGACCAGGCTCAGGAGTGAAAGCGTACCATGTAAAATTGAGGCCTAATTTGGCGATTTACAAAGTATTGGTTCACAACTGCAGAGGCTCAGATGTGAAATAATAAAAAGAAACCCCTGAGAAGTGACCCCATTTGGAAACTACACCCCTCAAGGCATTTATTAAGGGGTGTACTGAGGATTTTCACCCCACAGGTCTCTTCCATAAATGATTGCACTGCAGATGGTGCAAATTAAACATTTATATTTTTCCCTAGATATGCCATTTCAGTGACAAATATGTCATGCCCAGCTTATGCCACTGGAGACACACACCCCAAAAATTGTTAAAAAGGTTCTCCCGGGTATGACGATGCCATATATGTGGAAGGAAACTTCTGTTTGGGCACATTGTAGGATTCAGAGCGGAGGGAGCGCCATTTGCCTTTTGGAGAGCGGATTTTGCTTGGTAGTAGATTTGTTTGATTATTGCTGGTGTTTCCATTTATAATGTGGGGGTACATGTAAGCCGGGCGGAGTATAT
The DNA here is from genome assembly GCF_050947455.1 of Rhinoderma darwinii. Lineage (NCBI taxonomy): Eukaryota > Metazoa > Chordata > Amphibia > Anura > Rhinodermatidae > Rhinoderma > Rhinoderma darwinii. The sequence continues at coordinate 411,212,076 of NC_134689.1, forward strand.
AAGGGGCATAGTCAGGTGGTATAATAATGGGGTAAAAAAAACAATAAAATGATCCATAGATGTGTGTTACGCTGTGACACAATCCTTTCTGCACAGGCCGGTGTCGCACTGATATATGGCGTCCTTTCTGATGCCCCTTTTGCTCCATACTCCGCACCTTTGCTGTTTGGGGAATTTTGCTGGGAAAGTGTTGTCCTGGCATAATACGGGCACCCTTCCAGCAGATATGTTTGGGCCCTCCCCTTCCTGGTTCCCTAATTTTAGGTCCTTGATAAATCGCCTATTGAAACAGAAGAAATGTTCCCCTCAAGCCGGCACAACTGCATATTTTTTATTTCCTGACTTATTGGACCCTTAACTAATTTTATTTTTTCATAGACGTAGTGGTAAGAGGGCTGTTTTTTGCGGGACAAGCTATAGTTATTATTGGTACCATTTTGGGGTACATGCGACTTTTTGATCACCTTTTATCCTACTTTTTGGGATGCCAGGTAAACAAAAAACCGCAATTCTGCCATAGTTTTTTTTAGGTTTTATACAGCGTTCACCATGCGTTATAAACTACATGTTCACGTTATTCTGCGGGTCCGTACGATTCCGGCGATACCAAATTTATAGAACTTTATGTTTTACAAGTTTTTGCACAATAAAATTACTTTTGGAAAAATAATGTATTTTTTCTGTCGCCAAGTTGTGAGAACCATAACTTTTAATTTTTTTTGTCGACGGAGCTGTATGAGGGCTTGTTTTTTGCGAGACGAGCAATCGTTTTTATAGGTACCATTTTTAGATATGTGCGACTTTTTGATCACTTTTTATTCCAATATTTGTAGGGCAAAGTGACCAAAAAACAGAAACTCTGGAATAGTTTTTGACGTTTTTTTTTTACGCTGTTCACCGCGTGCAATAAATAATATCATATTTTGATACCTCAGGTTGTTACGGTTGCGGCGATACCAAATACGTATAGTTTATTATTTTTTTTCAATAATAAAGGACTTGATAAGGGAAAAAGGGCGATTGTGTTTTAATTTATTACTTGAAACTTTTATTGTTTTCAAACTTTTATTTTTTTTCACTTTTTTTTAAACTTTTTTATACTTTTTTTTTTTACACTTTTTTTCAAGTCCCACTAGGGGACTTGAAGTTCCAACTGTCTGATGGTTTTTTTCTAATACATTGCACTACCTACGTAGTGCAATCTATTAGATCTGTCAGTTATTCACTGACAACAAGCCGATTAGGCTTCGCCTCCCGGCGGGGCCTAATCGGCTTCCGTAATGGCAAAACAGGAGGCCATTGTGTCTCCTGTTGCTATAGCAGCAGTCGCCAGTCCTGATTGCCTGTCAGGGCTGGCGATCTGCTAGTAACCGCTACGATGCAGCAATCGCTTTCGATTGCTGCATCGAAGGGGTTAATGGCAGGGATCGGAGCTAGCTCCGTTTCCTGCCATTACAGGTGGATGTCAGCTGTAACATACAGCTGATTTCCATCGCTGATGACGCCGGATCAGCTCCTGAGCCGGCGCCATCTTGCCGGCGGCTACGGAAGCCGATCAGGCTCCGCCGCCGGGCGGATCTTGACCGGCTTCCGTGCTAGGCAGACCGGGAGGACAGTATTAGGCCTCCGGTTGCCATTGCAGCCACCGGAACTCCGGCAATTTCATTGCTGGGGTTCCGATGAGCTGCAAACAGCTAAAATGTAGCGATCACGTTTCAACGCTGCACTGAAGGGGTTAATGGCGGGGATCGAAGCTAATTTTGGTCCCCTCCATTACAGCCGGATGTCAGCTGTAAGATACAGCTGAAATCCGGCGATGATGGCACCGACTCAGCTTCTGAGCCGGCGCCAAACATTTGTCGTAAGTATACGACATTTTGCGGGAAGCACTGCCTTTCCATGACGTATACTTACGACAAATGTCGGGAAGGGGTTAAAGCTACAAATTCCAATTTACAAATTCCATATTTTTTTGCAGAAATAAATTTTTAATACAATTTTTTTTATAACACAGAAGGTTTTACCAGAGAAATGCAACTCAATGTTTATTGCCAGGTTCTGCAGTTTTTGGAAATATCCCACATGTGGCTCTAGTGTGGTACTGGACTGAAGCACCGACCTCAGAAGCAAAGGAGCACCTAGTGGATTTTGGGGCCTTATTTTTATTAGAATATATTTTAGGCACCATGTCAGTTTTGAAGTGCTCTTGCGGTGCCAAAAGTGACCCCATTTGAGAAACTACACACCTCAAGGAAATTATCTAGGGGTATAGTGAGCATTTTTAACGCACAGGTTTTTTACAGAAATTATTGGAAGTAGGCCGTGAAAATTAAAATCTACATTTTTTCTAAGAAAATGTAGGTTTAGTGATTTTTTTTCTTATTTCCACAAGGACTAAAGGAGAAAAAGCACTGCAAAATCTGTAAAGCAATTTCTCCCGAGTAAAACAATACCCCACATGTGGTAATAAACAGATGTTTGGAGACACGGCGCGGCTGAGAATGGAAAGAGCGCTATTTGGCTTTTGGAGTTCACATTTAGCAGGAATGGTTTGCAGAGGACATGTCACATTTACAAAGCCCCTGAGGGGACAAAACAGTGGAAACCCCCCCACAAGTGACCCCATTTTGGAGACTACACCCATTGAGGAAATTATCTAGGGGTATAATTAGCGATTTGACCCCACAGTTTTTTTGCAGAGATTATTGGAAGTAGGCCCTGAAAATAAAAATCGACATTTTTTCAAAGGAAATATAGGTTTAGCTAAGTTTTTCTCATTTCCACAAGGACTGAAGGAGAAAAAGCACTGCAAAATTTGTAAACCAATTTCTCCCGAGTAAAACAATACCCCACATGTGGTAATAAACAGCTGTTTGGAAACACGGCAGGGCTTTGAATGGAAAGAGCGCTATTTGGCTTTTGGAGATCACATTTAGCAGGAATGGTTTGCGGAGGCCATGTCACATTTCAAAGCCCCTGAGGGGACAAAACAATGAAAGCACCCAAAAAGTGACTCCATTTAGGAAACTACACCTCTTGAGGAATTCATCTAGAGGTGTAGTAAGCATTTTTACCCCACAGATGTTCCATAGAATTTATTAGAATTGGGCAGTGAAAATAAAAACAATCCTTTTTCTTCAATAAGACGTAGCTTTAGCGCAAAAGTTTTCATTTTCTCAACAAATAAAGGAAAAAAAGAACCCAACATTTGTAAAGCAATTTCTCCCGAGTACGGCAATACCCCATATGTGGTCATAAACTGCTGTTTGGGCACACGGCAGGGCTCTGAAGGGAAGAAGCGCCATTTGGAGTGCAGATGTTGCTGGATTTGTTTCTGGGCGTGTGTGGAACCAAAACAGTGGAAACCCCCCAGAAGTGACCCAATTTTGGAAACTACACCCCTCAATGCATTTACCTAGGGGTGTAGTGAGCATTTTAACCCTGCAGATGTTTTGTAGAAATTAGTGTGCACTCGATGTTGCAGAGTGAAAATGGGATTTTTTTTCCATAGATATGCCAATACGTGGTGCCCAGCTTGTACCACCATAACAAGACAGCTCTCTAATTATTATGCAGTGTTTCCCGGTTTTAGAAACACCCTACATGTGGCACATTCGACCAGGCTCAGGAGTGAAAGCGTACCATGTAAAATTGAGGCCTAATTTAGCGATTTACAAAGTATTGGTTCACAACTGCAGAGGCTCAGAGGGGAAATAATAAAAAGAAACCCCCCAGAAGTGACCCCATTTGGAAACTACACCCCTCAAGACATCTATTAAGGGGTGTAGTGAGCATTTTCACCCCACAGGTCATTTCCATAAATGATTGCCCTGCGGATGATGCAAATGAAAAATTTATATTTTTCCCTGGATATGCCATTTCAGTGACAAAAATGTCATGCCCAGCTTATGCCACTGGAGACACACACCCCGAAAATTGTTAAAAGGGTTCTCTCGGGTATGACGATGCCATATATGTGGAAGGAAACTGCTGTTTGGGCACATTGTAGGGTTCAGAGCGGAGGGAGCGCCATTTGCCTTTTGGAGAGCGGATTTTGCTTGGTAGTAGATTTGTTTGATTATTGAAGGTGTTTCCATTTATAATGTGGGGGTACATGTATGCCGGGCGGAGTATATAAGGGGCATAGTCGGGTGGTATAATAATGGGGTAAAAAAAAACAATAAAATGATCCATAGATGTGTGTTACGCTGTGAAGCTATCCTTTCTGCACAGGCCAGTGTCGCACTGATATATGGTGTCCTTTCTTATGCCCCTTTTGGTCCACACTCCGCACCTTTGCTGTTTGGGGAATTTTGCTGGGAAAGTGTTGTCCTGGTATAATACGGGCATGTCTGTTCTTGGTCTGCAATTGTGGCATGGACTCCTCCATAGAAGTCTATGATTGCGGATAGCCATCTGCAACTACAGAAGTGTTGCTAAGCGACACAAAGTGGATTTCTCATCAACCAGGCCTCTCTTTTTGCGGATCCGTATATACGGATACCATTCAGCAGAAATGTGTACGTTGCTGATGATTTGCTGATAACAATTAAGTAATACGGAACCGTATTTACGGTCAGTATTTGTGGATACGGTTGTGTGCATGGGGCCTTACCTTACTGACGATGCTAATTGCCCTCTCCCAAAAGCGGTGACACGCCTCACGCTGTATACCGACATTAGAGGGAGGACGCAGTAAAGGAATATGTATTGTTATAACGCTAGGCCCGGTGTCACATGACTTATATGTCATCCCGTCCTGGCTGGTAGTGATGTCTATTAACTCTCAGGACACTTCAGTAACGTTAATGTGTGTGTATGTGGCTGCACATAGTGATCTAGTAAGATTTTTTCATCTCTGTATGTGTCAATTAATGACACATACAGAGATGGAATACGGCACATACAATGCACAGGAGTCAATGAACGGCTCTCGTCCATTGCTTCTGCTCTCTGGCTCTGTACTGCGCAGACACAGGTCAAAGTCACACAGCAGAGAAGCTGTTTGCAGGGAGATAGCAGGCGCCATCATGAAGACCGGCTGCACTGCAGGTAAGGTGTGTGTCTCTGTCTGTCCCTCTCTTTCTCTCACAGACCGCCGCTCTCGTGACCCTCGACGGGCCCCCCCACCCGACGGGCCCCCCTACCCGACGGGCCCCCCTATAGTTGTGCAGGACTCTGTATAAAGGACACATGATGTAACTGTCCTGGGAAAGCTGGGTGATAAACAATATGCCCGCTGTTAGTGTGGTACCTAGCTTTCCCAGACCCCTGAACGGTAAATCTCTCTAGTTGTGCTGAGACTGAGAGGTTCATTAGTCACATCCCCAAACAGTCTCAGCACAACTAAAGAGATTTACTGTTCAGGGGTCTGGGAAAGCTGGGTGACCACCATTACCCCTCCTACTGGAGTGTGAGAGGTTCATTAATCACATTCCCAAACACACTCCAGTATGAGGGGTAATAATGGTCATCCAGCTTTCCCAGAAGCAGATATAACCAGGAAAGGGCTGGATGGACGGGCTGAGGGTGCACAGGGTTCTTGGTGATCCCCCTCTGTCATGTAATCGGACCTAGGTTACCGGTTCTGATGCAGACGGGGTTCATGTGACTGTAAATCTGTCCATAACAAGAGACTCAGGACAAGCCCTGCCCTCATGCCGTAGTTGTGTGGTTCTGTCTGCAGTGATGGCGGTGGGTCGCCTCAGGACAGAAGGGGTGTGCAGATTGTAGACACAGCGCCGCACCTGTCCTCAGGTTGTGTCTGGTATTGCAGTTCACCTCCATTGAAGTGAATAGGACAGAGCTGTAATACCACACACGACCTGAGGACAGGTGCGGTGCCATGTTTTCCTGGACGACCCCTTTAAGACTTTTCCCGTGTATGTATGTGAAGCAGAGCGGAGTGTGCATGGGCGCCGCTTATACTTTCAAGCCGCTTATCAGCTGTTTTAAAGAATCAGCAGCGAGCACCCCCCCCCCCCCTTACACACACACACAAATCCCCCCAAACACGCAAAATCAGGTGTAATCAAGCGGTTTTTTATGTGGTTTTTGGCACATAAAATGTGCAAAAAAGACGTCAAAAATACACGCCGTGTGAACTTGTCAACTGAAAAGTCATTCACTTCACTTTCATCATTCTAAGGGTATGTTCACACGCAATGTTTTCAGCTGAAAAATCGGAAGCAGAATGCCTACAAGCATCTGCCAATTGGTTTCAATGGGAAATACGGTGTTCTATTCCGGAGCTGGTTTCCCTTTGTTTAGTAAGCGTGTGTCCTATAACTTCTGCCAGCTGCAGAATCACACTCAAAATGGCAGCCGGACACTGCTTAGCAATCTGAAGACACCTTTTCCTGGCTTGTAGAAGGGGGGTGAGATTCCCTCCCACATTTACGGCAGCTGTGAGTCAGGTTGCTTTGCCTTATTCACCTTGCTGTAATTCTAGGAAGTGCTCCCCCTGGTGGCCAACATAGGAAAACATGCAAAATTATTATTTACTTTCCACCATATGGAAGAAAAAAAAAAAGAACACAGCAAAAAATGTAAAAAACTATAATAGAAATAAATAAACTTTAAAAAAAAAAAGGTTTAATTCACGACACATTCCCTTTAACTCATTCATGAGAATTTACATAAAAGATATATTCACTCTAACTCACATAATCTATTCTTTATTACATTAATCTGATCGTCAGTGGATAGGGTCTCAGAATGCCACACACCCCAAGTTGTCAGTCAGTTGATAGGGTCTCAGAATGCCACACACCCCAAGTTGACAGTCAGTGGATCAAGTATCAGAATGCCACACACCCCGAGTTGTAAGTCAGGGCCGGGCAGGAGTTTTGTGTAATCAGACACTCAGCCTCCTCCATTCATCATGTCTGCTTCTCCCATAGGAGGAACAGGTAAGGATTGACCTCACTGACGATGCTGAGTGAACACTCCCGGCAGCGGCCACACGCCTCGCGCTGTTTACTGACATTAGAGGGAGGATGTAGTGACGGCGTGTGTATTATGTTATAACGCTAGTCCCGGTGTCACATGACTCATACCTCATAACTGTCTTTTCTCACACTTGGATAATAAAGATGTATGGAGAAATGCAATTGTAAAAATGTACGCATGAAATTGTAAAAAGTACCCATAGTGCACCGCGACTGTAATTTGCATATAGGGTTAGGCGCGTGTGGAGTCGCCATTTTAGGAAAGGGCATTCGGCTGTATTACTACAAAGCGAACCGTCGGCCATGTTAAAAGAGGGTATCCGTGCGTCCCTGCTAGTCCTACATGAGACACAAAAGTCTGATTAGCAGGAAAGTACCTGATTGTACTGCACCCGTGCCCTTTGAGCATTCATCTTGTAAATCTGCTGCCACTAGGTGGCACAATATTATTAAAGGGCTTTTCCAGAACCAATTAACTAATTTCTATTTCACTGCACATATAAAAATAATGTCATTTGTAATATACCCACGTTTTTTTTTCATTTTCTAACACCCGATTCCAGCACCGGTCACGTGATGTGTCTCCAGCAGCAAAACCTTTACTTCCGGCGCTATCCGTCCATAATCTTTGACTTCCGTTTTCCGGCCTGCTCAATGTACGGGAACGTCATTCCTGACGTCACTGCACACTGAGAGAGGCGGTGGAACGGATACTATTTGTCAGGCGTCTGAGCATGCATTGTTGCTCTCATAGCGTGTATGACAGGCCTTGCTCCCGGCGCATGGCATGCTGAGAGAAAAGCGATGCATGCTGGGAGCGGACCGGAAGCTGTCATAGGAGGCATGTAAACAGAGCGTGGAATGTAAAGACAGAACGTTTACAGGACGGAAAGAGACATAAAATTCCAAAAGGATATTTAGGTGAGTGTATTTAAAGATAAAAAAAAAGGTCCGACTATTAAGAAAGTTTTTTTTTAGATCTCGGAAAACCCCTTTAAATCGCCTTTAAAAAATACCTTTGTGCCCTCTAGTGACTTTCTCTTCATTATAGTCAATGGGAACAGTTGCCTTGGCGATCGCTGTGTAGCTGTCATGTGACAGACACGGGTGGCGTAATCGTTGCAGCCATTTTCTCATTTTGGCGGCTGCCACATCACAGACGCTTCTACATTGAGGGAGATTTAGAAACTGTTGCTAGGGATTTCCCCATAGCAACCAATCAGGTTCCAGCTCTCACATCTCAGAGGCCCATTGAAAAAATAAAAGCAGTGACCTGATTGGTTGTTATGCGGAAATCCTTTCATGATCGACTTGCGCCAGTTTCTATAAATCTCCGCCAATGTGTCGCACTGTACCAGTCCATAAGGGCAGGAGTACAGACTAAAGACATACGAAAAGTCAGACCGCGGCCTGAAGTGTTAGGCCTCATGCACACGACCGTAGCCATGTGCACGGCCATGATTTTCGGGTCGGCCGTCAGCGGAGTGTCACCCGGGTGCCGCCCACAAATCGCGGGCCGTGCACATGGCCACATCCATTATTTCCTATGAGTCTGGACCGCAGAAAACAGCCATAATAAGACATGTCCGTTCTTTCTGAGGTTCGAGCTCCTGGGCCATGCACGGACTGTGGAAAACACGGTCGTGTGCATGGGCCCATAGGAATGAATGGGGCCGCAATACTGCCGTGGATTTTCGGGGGAATTGCGGCCGCAAAAGCACGTTCGTGTGCATGGGGCCTTACACATAATAGAGAAATAACGACGTAGGGAGTTTTTGTTTTTTTCCCAAGAGCCATAACTTTTCTTGTTTTTCGCAGATGAGTTATTTATTCTGTTTTTTTTGTGAGACGGAAAAAGCAAAGATCAGCAATAATGGTGGGTTTTTTTTGTTTGTTTTTTTACGGCGTTCACTGTGCGGGTTACATAACGTGATAACATTATAGGAAGGGTCGTAACGTATGCGGCAATTCCAATTGTGTGATTTTTTTTGTTTACTTCTTTACTTTCTATTATTTAACAGTTTATTTAACTTTTTGGACTTTTTTGTTATTCCCGATAGGTCCTAATATGTGTGCTAAGGTGGCAGACCTATGAGCCATGGTTAACCCCACGACTGCAATAGTAACGCATGGGCACCCAGCGATCTCGTCATGGACCGATGGATGTAAACCTCTAAGATGCCGCGGTTAGCATTGACCTCTACATCTAAGGGTATGTTCACACGCACTGTTTTCAGACGTAGTTCGGGCATATTACGCCTGAAAAAACGCCCCTAATACGCCTACAAACATCTGCCCATTGCTTTCAATAGGAATTACGATGTTCTGCTCCCACGAGCCTTTATTTTACGCGTCGCTGTCAAAATATGGCGCGTAAAATTACGGCTCGTCAAAAGTAGTGCATGTCACTTCTTGGGACGTTTTTGGAGGCGTTTTTCATTGACTCCATTGAAAAACAGCTCCAAAAACAGCCAAAAAATACGCAGCGAAAAACACGAGTTGCTACAAAAACGTCTGATAATCAGGAGCTGTTTTCAGGCGAATAATATAATAATAATATAATAATAATATAATAATAGTAACATAATAATGTTTACAGCGCACTTGCGGGTTAAATAATGTGATGTTGTAACAGTTCAGACTTTTATGGACACGGCGATACCAGTTATGTTAATTTTTATTTATTCTTAAATCATTTCCTGTGCACGGTGCTAGGAGTGACTCACCATTCACAGCTCTGCTTGTAGCTTTCCCTGCTAACTCATGTGATATTTTCTCTGATTAGGGACGTTCACTTTCCCATTTTTTCTCCATCCGGCCCAGACCACTGTGACGATTTATTCCAGCCACGACTCGTATCTGCAGAATTTGACACAGACATGTTGGTTTCTCGCTTTTTCAGCACCCTCCTCACCTATACCCTATCCCAGTCCAAACAAACTCATAACCCACAGTGCCCCAGACAGTAATAATGATCCCTCAGTGCTCGACAAAATAAAAGTGCCCCCTCAGTAACCGTGCCCCCTGCAGATAGCACCACACACAGCCTGCCTTGTGAATAGCACCACACAGCCCCCTTGTAAATAGTGCCACAGCCCCCTTGTAAATAGTGCCACAGCCCCACTTGTAAATAGCGCCAAAGAGCTCCCCCTTGTAGATAGCGCCACACAGCTCCTTCTTGTAGATAGCGCCACACAGCTCTTCCTTGTAGATAGAGCCACACAGCTCCCCCGTGTAGATAACGCCACGCAGCTCCCCCTTGTAGATAGCGCCACACAGCTCCCCCTTGTAGATAGCGCCACACAGCTCCCCCTTGTAGATAGCGACACACAGCTCCCCATGTAAATAGTGCCACACAGCTCCCCCTTGTAAATAGCAACACACAGCTCCCCCTTGTAAGGAGCACCCCGGAGCCCCCCCTTGTAAAGAGTGCCACACACAGCCCCATTGTAAATAGCACCACAGTCCCCCTTGTAAATAGCGCCACACATCCCCACTTGTAAATAGCGCCAAAGAGCTCCCCCTTGTAGATAGCGCCAAAGAGCTCCCCCTTGTAGATAGCGCCACACAGCTCCCCCTTGTAGATAGCGCCACACAGCTCCCCATGTAGATAGCGCGACACAGCTCCCCCTTGTAGATCGCACCACACAGCTCCTCCTTGTAGATAGCGCCACACAGCTCCCCCTGTAGATAGCGCCACACAGCTCCCCCTTGTAGATAGCGCCACACAGCTCCCCTTGTAGATAGCGCCACACAGCTCCCCCTTGTAGATAGCGCAACACAGCTCCTCCTTGTAGATAGCGCCACACAGCCCCCCCATGTAGATTGCGCCACACAGCTCCCCCTTGTAGATAGCGCCACACAGCTCCCCCTTGTAGATAGCGCCACACAGCTCCCCCTGTAGATAGCACCACACAGCTCCCCCTGTAGATAGCACCACACAGCTCCCCCATGTAGATAGCGCCACACAGCTCCCCCTTGTAGATAGCGCCACACAGCTCCCCCTTGTAGATAGCGCCACACAGCTCCCCCTTGTAGATAGCGCCACACAGCTCCCCCTGTAGATAGCACCACACAGCTCCCCCTGTAGATAGCACCACACAGCTCCTCCTTGTAGATAGCGCCACACAGCTCCCCCTTGTAGATAGCACCACACAGCTCCCCCTTGTAGATAGCACCACACAGCTCCCCCTGTAGATAGCACCACACAGCTCCTCCTTGTAGATAGCGCCACACAGCTCCCCCTTGTAGATAGCGCCACACAGCTCCCCCTTGTAGATAGCACCACACAGCTCCCCCTTGTAGATAGCACCACACAGCTCCCCCTTGTAGATAGCGCCACACAGCTCCCCCTGTAGATAGCGCCACACAGCTCCCCCTTGAAGATAGCACCACACAGCTCCCCCTTGTAAATAGCGCCACATGGCTCCCCCTGTAGATAGCGCCACACAGCTCCTCCTTGTAGATAGCGCCACACAGCTCCCCCTGTAGATAGCGCCACACAGCTCCCCCTTGTCACTGGCGTTAGGTCAGATGACTGGCTTGGTCCACTCCCGGCACCAACCTCCCTTGCTTGCAGCCGGCCTGCATAATTTCAGATTCAGAGTCAAGCGGAATCTGACAATATTCCCATTCACTCTTCCTTTGCACTGCGCATGTACATTGTGGCGAATGCGCAGTGCAAAGTTCCGAGAAAATAAGGAAAAATCCTGGACGGTGCTATTTTCTGCCAGACTGTCCGTAAATTTACAGACGGTTGGCAAGCCTGCCCATGAGTATAGTCCTCCACCTCAATATCCTTCACTGTATGTCAGAAAAGATGTAATACCCCAAGACACCAAATAATAATCTCAACCTACTCAGCTAACCTTTGTCACATCAATACAATCATCAGTGGATCGAGTATCAGAATGCCACACACCCTGAGTTGTCAGTCAGGGGCGGGCAGGAGTTTTGTGTAATCAGACACTCAGCCTCCTCCATTCATCATGTCTGTTTCTCCCAGAGGAGGAACAGGTAAGGATTGACCTCACTGACGATGCTGAGTGAACGCTCCCGGCAGCGGCCACACGCCTCGCGCTGTTTACTGACATTAGAGGGAGGATGTAGTGACGGCGTGTGTATTATGTTATAACGATAAGCCCGGTGTCACATGACTCATACCTCATAACTGTCTCTTCTCACACTTGGATAATAAAGATGTATTGAAAAATGTAATTGTAAAAAGTACCCATAATGCACCGCGACTGTAATTTGCATATAGGATTGGGCGCTCGTGGAGTCGTCACTTTAGGAAAGGGCATTCGGCTGTATTATTACGACACTAAAGCGAACAGTCGGCCATGTTAAAAGAAGGTATCCGTGCGTCACTACTGTTCTGTCCATTGTAGAGAAGGGCATTATTCATGACGTTTTGCTACACTGCCGTACATGCGGCCATCTTATAAAAGGACATCGTGTTTTTTTAGTAGAGCTCTACAGCAGAAAAATTATTTAATCCGGCAATGGTTTATATGTCCTTTAATCCGGCAGGGGTTCAGACATCCTGCTAGTCCAACATGAGACACAAAAGTGTGATTAGCAGGAAAGTACCTGATTGTACTGCACCCGTGTCCTTTGAGCATTCATCCTGTAAATCTGCTGCCACTAGGTGGCGCCATATTATTAAAGCACCTTTAAAAAATACCTTGACGCCCTCTAGTGACTTTTTCTTCATTATAGTCAATGGGAACAGTTGCCTTGGCGATCGCTGTGTAGCTGTCATGTGACAGACACGGGTGGCGTAATCGTTGCAGCCATTTGCTCATTTTGGCGGCTGCCACGTCACAGACGCTTCTACATTGGGGGAGATTTAGAAACTGTTACTAGGGATTTCCCCATAGCAACCAATCAGGTTCCAGCTCTCACATCTCAGAGGCCCTTTGAAAAAATAAAAGCAGTGACCTGATTGGTTGTTATGCGGAAATCCTTTCATAATCGACTTGCGCCAGTTGCTATAAATCTCCGCCAATGCGCCGCACTGTACCAGTCCATAAGGGCAGGGGTACAAACTAAAGACATACGAAAAGTCAGACCGCGGCCTGAAGTGTAAGTGTATGTGCACACGACCTCTTTTCAGACGTAAGGAGGCGTTTTACGCCTTGAATTACGCCTGAAAAGACGGCTCCAATACGTCAGCAACCATTGCCCATTTCTTGCAATGGGTCTTACGATGTTCTGTGCAGACAAGCTATCATTTTACTCGTCGCTGTCAAAATACGGCGTGTAAAATTACGGCCGCATCAAAGAAGTGCAGGACACTTCTTGGTACGTTTTTGGAGCCGTTTTCTCATAGACTCTATTGAAAACAGCTCCAAAAATGGCCGCGAAAAACGTTGCAAAAAACGCGAGTTGCTCAAAAAACTTCTGAAAATCAGTATTTCCAGACGTATTTTGTTAATCGTGTGAACATACCCATAGGCCTCATGCACACGACCGTAGCCACGTGGCCGCATCCATTATTTCCTATGAGCCCGGATCGCAGAACACGGCCGTAATAAGACATGTCCGTTCTTTCTGCAGTCCCGGCTCCTGGGCCATGCACGGACTGTGGAAACCACGGTCGTGTGCATGGGCCCATAGGAATGAATGGGGCCGCAATTTTCCGTTGATTTTCGGGGGAATTGCGGCCGCAAAAGCCCGTTCGTGTGCATGGGGCCTTACACATACGTCAAATAATAATAGAGAAATATGGACGCAGGGAGTTTTTGTTTTTTTCATCAAATATCCCAATTTCCCAGCTACTACTTGAATTATGGCATTAGGTAAAACATAACTTTTAATATTTAACTTTAGAATTAGAGTGCCATGAAAGAACGGTAGACGTACTAGTGCTTTTTTAAATCTAACTTAGTCGCTGTTTAGCTTTTGCACCTTATCCTACGTAGGACAGAGGCTCTTTAGGCAGTCTGCAGCTGCCGTACATGCTAGCCACATTACGTCCATGAGATGTTAACACCTCTTACATCTCCAATGCCACGCTAACCGACTCTGCATATTTTTATCCTAATTCAATGTTGTACGTCTGCCGTTCTTTCATGGCACTCTAATTCTATAAAATCCCCCCCCCCCTCCCGACATGTTTCACTGCTAAGCAGCGTCTTCAGGGGATAATTCGGGGCTATTACCGGCGCGTGCAGAAAATGCTTCCTGTTATAGTAGGGGAAACACCCCTCGTGGGGTGCGTCATCCCCAGTCATAGCCAATAGGATTCACAGTGAGGGACGAGCCCTCATACTGTGTGATTGGCGTGTCGGATAGCCTATGTAGTGAGGCTGCCGTTCACCCAGTCACAAGCCGAATCCGGCGCATGCGCACTATGGTGAGAGCGGGTGATAGTGTTTTTTCCCCTTTCTTCTGAAGGTAGGGACGGCTGTCATTATGTGGTGTCTGCAAATACTGAGCAGAACGCCACACATGCAGATGCGTTACTTAGTGGCATAACGACAGGGTTTGCCACACTACATTTGGATGTAATCCTGATGTTCAATGTCTTGATGGGGAAGATAAGGCCAAATCGAAACGATAAGTTATAATCCAGATAGGATGGCATATATAAAAGGAAGCAAGAGAGTTATGATCTATGTTGTACTGAGGGGCTATTTGTAGCTCCTAAGGGTAGGACTGCAGTGACAGGTTGACTGTATATACAGGTAAGGTTTGTTGTATACAGTATATAAAAGATTGCATCACATAATAGTGTGTAGTATACATATAATTGTCAAGATTGGGAACTTGATATGATCCATGTTATTTGGATAGTTGGAATGGAAATTCATGAAGGATATTTATAAAAGATTTTATAGAAAGGCAGCGAAAGTGAAGCCCTCATTTAGACCAATGGGGCTGAGAGATCCTAACCTATGTATCCAGCGTGCTTCTTCTTGTAACAGTTTTTTGTCTAAATTGCCAGCTCTAGGGCCCAATTTGACTTGGGTGATGCCCCAAAATTTCAGGGCATTGGCATTTCCCTGGTGACAAGATCTAACATGTCTGGAGAGAGGGGTGTCTTCTTGTGTATTGATAGTACTCACATGTTTGGAGATTCTTCTCCTAAGCTGTTGAATTGTCTTGCCAATATATCGTTTTGGGCATGGGCATTTAGCGGCGTATATAACACCGCTTTTTTTTTTTAAATCTAACTTAGTCGCTGTTTAGCTTTTGCACCTTATCCTACGTAGGACAGAGGCTCTTTAGGCAGTCTGCAGCTGCCGAACATGCTAGCCACATTACGTCCATGAGATGTTAACACCTCTTACATCTCCAATGCCACGCTAACCGACTTATTTTTATCCTAATTCAATGTTGTACGTCTACCGTTCTTTCATGGCACTCTAATTCTAAAGTTAAATATTAAAAGATATGTTTTACCTAATGCCATAATTCAAGTAGTAGCTGGGAAATTGGGATATTTGTGCTAAAGCACACTGTATCTGTCTATTTGAATCACACATCCCTGCCAGCTACTAGGGTCTCCTCTACCTCAATTTGTTTTTTTCATCGTCGCATCCCAAGAGCCAGAACTTTTCTTATTTTTTGCGGATGAGTTATTTATTCTGTTTTTAAGCAAAGATTAGCAATAATGGCGTTTTTTTTTTTTTACGGCGTTCACTGTGCGGGTTACATAACGTGATAACATTATAGGAAGGGTCGTAACGTATGCGGCAATTCCAATTGTGTGATTTATTTTGTTTGTTTATTTCTTTACTTTCTATTATTTAACAGTTTAATGAACTTTTTGGGACTTTTATTTTTATTCCCGATAGGTCCTAATATGTGTGCTAAGGTGGCAGACCTATGAGCCATGGTTAACCCCACGACTGCAATAGCAACGCATGGGCACCCAGCGATCTCATCATGGACCGATGGATGTAAACCTCTATATCTAAGGGCTTATTCAGACGAACGTATAATAGGTCCGGGCTACGCGCGTGATTTTCACGCCCGTCGCACGGACCTATGTTAGTCTATGGGGCCGTGCAGACTGTCAGTGATTTTCACACAGCGTATGTCCGCTGCATAAAACTCACGACATGTCCTATATTTGCCAGTTTTTCGCGCATCACGCACCCATTGAAGTCAATGGGTGCCTGAAAACCGCGCACGGCACATGGACGCACTTCTATCTGCCGCGCGTGATGCGCGACAGTAGTCAAAACTATGAATGAAAACAGAAAAGCACCACGTGCTGTTCTGTTTACAAACATAAAAACAGAGCATCATAATGATGGCGGCTGCGCGACAATCACGCAGCCGCGCATCATACGCTGCTGACACACGGAGCTGTTATGGACCTTTTGCGCGCGCAAAACGCAGCGTTTTTTGTGCGCGCAAAACGCACACGCTCATGTGAACCCGGCCTAAGGGTATGTTCACACGCACTGTTTTCAGACGTAATTCGGGCGTTTTACGCCTCGAATTACGCCTGAAAAAACGCCCCTAATACGCCTACAAACATCTGCCCATTGCTTTCAATGGGAATTACGATGTTCTGTTCCCACGAGCCTTCATTTTACGCGTCGCTGTCAAAATACGTCTCATAAAATGACGGCTCGTCAAAAGAAGACTTCTTGGGACGTTTTTGGAGGCGTTTTGCATTGACTCCATTGACTCGTATTTTGAGACGTTTTTGACTCTGCGTGTGAACATACCCTTAAAGTTGTATTACATGGCATTGCATGTGATAATATATAGTACATCTGTGTCATTCTGTCACTGAAGCAGTGTTAGGGAATGTTCACACGCAGAGTCAAAAACGTCTCAAAATACAGAGCTGTTTTCAAGAGAAAACAGCTCCTGATTTTCAGACTTTTTTTGTACCACTCGCGATTTTCGCTGTGTTTATTGCGGCGTTTTTTATGGACGTTTTTGGAGCTTTTTTCTATGAAAAATGGCTCCAAAAACGTCCCAAGAAGTGTCCTGCACTTCTTTTTCGAGGCCGTTTTTTTTCGCGAAAAAAACGCCGCGAAAAACGCTCCGTCGGAACAGAATGCCGTTTTCCCATTGAAATCAATGGGCAGATGTTTGGAGGCGTTCTGCTTCCGATTTTTCGGCCGTTTTTTGGGTGTTTACGGCCCGAAAAACGGCCGAAAATAGGCCGTGTGAACATACCCTAATAATAGTAACATAATAGTAGTAATAGGAATAATAATGTAATAGTAATATAATAATGACACACAGGGAATATCCGGCGGACAACCCATACCAGTGATATCGTCTTACAGCGACCGTGACAAAGGCCGAGGTTCGGCCGAAACGTCTTTACCAAGTCGCTTTCCACCTCAACTTTACCATCTTTTGTTGCAATAAAACTTAAATTTGTTTGCATCTGGATCTTTTGCGTACCTCTGTGTGTGCTGGGGTTATATATTTCCAATATTGTGGAATTTGCTATGTCTCTAGCTATGCCATTGATTGATTTGCCTAAACCTGTCCCGGTAGTGGGTATCGACTCCACTCCTCCTGCTAATGGTTATTTTACACAGCATACCCCTGTTTTTGAACTCCTTGTTGGCTCCATGCATTTGGAGCAGTGCTCTGTACTGTTGATGCAGGGATTATCGTCCAATTTGGTTTTAGGCCTTCCCTGGTTGCAGTTGCATAATCCCACGTTTGACTGGAATTCTGGGGATCTTACCAAATGGGGTAATGAATGCTTGACGTCATGTTTTTCTGTTAATTCTATTTCTCCCCCTGAGGAGGTGAACACGCTACCCGAGTTTGTTCAGGACTTCGCTGATGGTTTCTCTAAAGAGGCCTCCGAAGTGTTACCTCCTCATAGAGAATACGATTGCGCTATCGATTTGGTTCCAGGAGCTAAGCTCCCTAAGGGTAGGATATTTAATCTCTCTTGTCCCGAACGTGAAGCCATGAGAGAGTATATCCAGGAATGCCTGGCCAAGGGTTACATTCGCCCCTCTACTTCTCCGGTAGGTGCTGGCTTCTTCTTCGTAGGGAAGAAGGATGGTGGTCTTAGGCCATGCATTGACTACCGTAACTTGAATAAGGTCACTGTAAGGAACCAGTATCCCCTTCCTTTGATTCCGGATCTCTTTAATCAGGTTCAGGGGGCCCAATGGTTCTCTAAGTTTGATCTACGGGGGGCGTATAACCTTATCCGCATCAAAGAGGGGGATGAGTGGAAGACTGCGTTTAACACGCCCGAAGGTCATTTTGAATACCTCGTCATGCCCTTTGGGTTGTGTAATGCTCCCGCGGTCTTCCAGAATTTCATAAATGAGATTTTAAGAGATTACCTGGGGGTATTTCTTGTAGTGTACCTTGATGACATACTTGTGTTTTCCAAGGACTGGTCCTCCCACATGGAGCATGTCAGGAAGGTGCTCCAGGTCCTTCGGGAAAACAAACTGTTTGCGAAGACCGAAAAATGTGTGTTTGGGGTGCAGGAGATACCATTTTTGGGTCAAATCCTCACTCCTCATGAATTCCGCATGGACCCCGCCAAAGTCCAGGCTGTGGCGGAATGGGTCCAACCTGCCTCCCTGAAGGCGTTACAGTGCTTCTTGGGGTTCGCTAATTATTACAGGAGATTTATTGCTAACTTCTCGGTCATCGCTAAGCCTCTTACGGATCTCACTCGCAAGGGTGCTGATCTCCTCCGCTGGCCTCCTGAGGCTGTCCAGGCTTTTGAGGTCCTTAAGAAGTGCTTTATCTCGGCCCCGGTGTTGGTTCAGCCCAACCAAATGGAGCCATTTATCGTGGAGGTTGACGCGTCCGAGGTGGGAGTGGGGGCTGTCTTGTCCCAGGGTACAAGGTCCCTCACCCATCTCCGTCCCTGTGCCTACTTTTCCAGGAAGTTTTTGCCCACTGAGAGTAACTATCATATTGGCAACCGCGAACTCTTAGCCATTAAATGGGCATTTGAAGAGTGGCGCCACTTCCTGGAGGGGGCTAGGCACCAGGTAACGGTCCTTACCGACCAAGAATCTGGTATTCCTAGAATCTGCCCGGAGGCTAAACCCGAGACAAGCTCGATGGGTGCTATTTTTTACCAGATTCAACTTTTTGGTTACCTATAGGGCTGGGTCTAAAAATATTAAGGCTGATGCACTGTCGCGTAGTTTCATGGCCAGCCCTCCTTTGGAGGAAGATCCTGCTTGTATTTTGCCTCCAGGTATAATAATTTCCTCTATTGATTCTGATTTAGTCTCTGAAATTGCTGGTGATCAAGGTCCAGCTCCTGGGAACCTTCCTGAGAACAAGCTGTTTGTTCCCCTGCAATTCCGGCTAAGGGTACTTACGGAAAATCATGACTCCGCACTATCTGGTCATCCAGGCATCCTGGGTACCAAGCACCTCATTACCAGAAACTATTGGTGGCCTGGGTTGCCTAAAGACGTTAAGGCCTACGTCGCCGCTTGCGAGGTTTGTGCTAGGTCCAAGACTCCCAGGTCCCGACCAGCGGGCTTACTACGTTCTTTGCCCATTCCCCAGAGACCTTGGACCCATATCTCCATGGATTTTATCACCGATTTGCCTCCATCTCAAGGCAAGTCGGTGGTGTGGGTTGTAGTAGCCGCTTCAGTAAGATGTGCCACTTTGTGCCCCTCAAAAAAACTACCCAATGCTAAGACGTTAGCTACCTTGTTTGTCAAACACATCCTGCGTCTCCATGGGGTCCCTGTCAATATTGTTTCTGACAGAGGGGTACAATTTGTTTCTTTGTTTTGGAGAGCCTTCTGTAAAAAGTTGGAGATTGATCTGTCCTTCTCCTCTGCCTTCCATCCTGAAACTAATGGCCAAACTGAGAGGACTAATCAGTCTCTAGAACAATATTTAAGGTGTTTTATCTCTGACTGTCAATATGATTGGGTCTCATTCATTCCCCTCGCCGAATTTTCCCTTAATAACCGGGTCAGTAACTCGTCAGGGGTCTCCCCCTTTTTCTTTAATTTTGGGTTTAATCCACGGTTCTCCTCTGTTTCATCTGGTAGTTCCAACAATCCCGAGGTAGAGGTCGTTCATCGGGAACTGTGCACAGTCTGGGCCCAGGTTCAGAAGAACCTAGAGGCGTCCCAGAGCATACAAAAAACTCAGGCAGAAAGAAGACGTTCTGCTAACCCCTTGTTTGTGGTCGGGGATCTGGTGTGGCTATCGTCTAAGAACTTGCGCCTTAAAGTCCCGTCCAAGAAGTTTGCTCCCCGGTTTATTGGGCCGTACAAGGTCATTGAAGTCCTCAATCCTGTCTCCTTCCGACTGGAGTTGCCCCCATCTTTTCGAGTACACGACGTGTTTCATGCCTCCCTCCTTAAACGCTGCTCCCCGTCCTTGGCTCCCTCGAGGAAACCTCCTGTCCCCGTTCTCACCCCTGAGGGGGTAGAATTCGAGGTGGCCAAGATTGTGGAAAGCAAGATGGTCCAAGGTTCCCTCCAGTACCTGGTCCATTGGAGAGGATACGGGCCTGAGGAGAGGACTTGGGTACCCGCCCGGGATGTTCACGCTGGGGTATTGGTCAGGAGGTTCCACCTTCGTTTCCCCAATAAACCAGGTCCATCTAGAAAGGGTCCGGTGGCCCCTCATAAAAGGGGGGGTACTGTTAAGGATCTGCCAGGCACAGCTTCTGTATCTACGCCCATAGGTAATCAGTCTGCACCTGCTTCTATGTCTGTGTGACTGACTCCATCTTCCACCACTCAGGGTGGCAGGCTTAGGAGTGGGAGAGCCTATCACAGCCTGGCCAGACGGAGCTAGCTCCCGCCCTCTGTCTATTTATACCTGTCTTTCCTGTTCCTCCTTGCTTGTGATTCTTCTCGTTTGGTTTCCTGGCCCTGCTACAGCTTCTTGAACTATTTGACCCTGCTTCATATTGACCCTGGCTTACTGACTACTCTCCTGCTCTGCGTTTGGTACTTCGTACACTCCTGGTTTGACTCGGCTTGTTCACTACTCTCCTGCTCTGCGTTTGGTACCTCGTACACTCCTGGTTTGACTCGGCTCGTTCACCACTCTTGTTGCTCACGGTGTTGCCGTGGGCAACTGCCCCTTTCCCTGCTTCTGTGTACCCTTGTCTGTTTGTCTGTCGTGCACTTATTGAGCGTAGGGACCTTCGCCCAGTTGTACGTCGTCGCCTAGGGCGGGTCGTTGCAAGTAGGCAGGGACTGAGTGGCGGGTAGATTAGGGCTCACTTGTCTGTTTCCTTACCCCCATCATTACAGTAATATTATATATTTATATAAACTTAATTTAACTGTATCTGACTTTTTTTTAATCAGTCCTACTGAGGGTACTATAACCATTGATTTTTTGACCACTTGCTAATGTATTGCAGTATATCGCGATTTTTGCTGGGGCCTTCATTTTGCCCCCAGGCAGCCATCGGCACCCTGCAATCGCGTCTCGATTAGATGCCACGGTAGTTATTGACTGCGTCATCTAATGGGGTTAACAAGCTAACACCTGCTCATTGTATACAGCCAGCCAACACGCTCGTTTTATGGAACAGGGTCAGCCCATGACTGGTTGCCAACCTCCACTTCAGAAATTTATATGATATTTTCTCTGAATAGAGACGTTCACCTTCCCTTTTTTTCTCCATCCGGCCCAGACCACTGTGACTATTTATTCCAGCCACGACTCGTATCTGCAGAATTTGACACAAACATGTTGGTTTCTCGCTTTTTCAGCACCCTCCTCACCTATACCCTATCCCAGGCCAAACAAACTCATAACCCACAGTGCCCCAGACAGTAATAATGATCCTTCAGTGCTCGACAAAATAAAAGTGCCCCCTCAGTAACTGTGCCCCCTGCAGATAGCACCACACAGAGCCTGCCTTGTAAATAGCGCCACACAGACCCCCTTGTATGTAGCGCCACACAGCCCCACTTGTATATAGCGCCACGCAGCCCCCTTGTAAGTAGCGCCACACAGCCTCCCTTGTAAACAGCGCCACACAGTCCCCATTGTAAACAGCGCCACATTGCCCTCCTTGTAAATAGCGCCACACAGCCCCTTTGTAAATAGTGCCACACAGCCCCCCTTGTATATAGCACCTCAGCCCATCTTTAAAATAGCACTACACAGCCCCCCTTGTAAATAGTGCCACACAGCTCTCCATGTAGATAATGCCACACAGCTCCCCCCTGTAGATAGCGCCACACAGCTCCCCCTTGTAAATAGCACCACACAGCTCCCCCTTGTAGATAGCGCCACACAGCTCCCCCTTGTAAATAGCACCACACAGCTCCCCCTTGTAGATAGCGCCACACTGCCCCCTTCTAAATAGCGCCACACAGCCTGCCTGGTAAACAGCGCCACACTGCCCCACTTGTAAATAGCGTCACACAGCTCCCCCTTGTAAATAGCGCCACACAGCCCCCCCGTGTAAATAGCGCCACAAAGCCCCCTTGTAAATAGCACCACACTGCAAACAGAGCGGTGAGCGTTAGTGGTAGCCTACCGCTCTTCACTCTGCCTGACATGATTTACCGTTAGTAGGAGCCGAGGATGTCAGGTCATGTAGCAGCAGCTTTCCACTTCTGACTGGAGTTGGGGACGGCCCAGTAGTGGACCAGTCCAGTCACGTGATCTCATGTCACTGACATTAGGTCAGATGACTGGCTTGGTCCACTCCGGGCACCAAACTCACTTGCAGTCATGCGGAAAAATTACAGACAGACCAAAATTTTTACGGACAAATTACAAAATCATTTCCTGTGCAGTGTGCTAGGAGTGACTCACCAATCACAGCTCTGCTTGTAGCTTTCCCTGCTAACTTAGGTGATGTTTTCTCTAATTAGTCGTTTACTTTCCCTTTTTTTCTCCATCCGGCCCAGACCACTTTGACGACTCATTCCAGTCACGACTCGTATCTGCAGAATTTGACACAGACATGTTGGTTTCTCGCTTTTTCAGCACCCTCCCGACCTATACCCATCCCAGTCTAAACAAACCCATAACCCACAGTGCCCCAGACAGTAATAATGATCCCACAGTGCTCGACAAAATAAAAGTGCCCCCTCAGTAACCCCGCCCCCTGCAGATAGCACCACACACAGCCTGCCTTGTAAATAGTGCCACACAGCCCCCTTGTAAATAGTGCCACACAGCCCCCCTTGTAAACAGCGCCACACAGCCCCCTTGTAAACAGCGCCAGACAGCCCCCCTTGTAAAAAGCGCCACACAGCCCCCTTGTAAATAGCGCCACACAGCCCTTGTAAATAGCGCCACACTGTGATCCTTGTAAATAGCGCCACACAGCCCCCCTTGTAAAGAGCATCACACTGCAAACAGAGCAGTGAGCGTTATTGGTAGCCTACCGCACTCCCTGACATGATTTACCGTTAGGAGTAGCCGAGGAGGAGAGGTCATGCAGCGGCGGCTTTTTACTTCTGACTGGGGTCGGTGACGGCCCAGGAGTGGACCAGTACAGTCACCTGACCTAAGGTCAGCGACATGAGATGACTAGCTTGGTCCACTCCCGGCACCGACCTCACTTGCTTGCGGCCGGCCTGAATAATTTCAGATTCTGCAGAAGTCAAGCGGAATCTGACAATATTCCCGGCCGCGGCCACTCTTCCTTTGCACTGCGCATGTACATTCTGGTGCATGCGCAGTGCAAAGTTTTGGGAAAATAAGGAAAAATCCTGGACGGTACTTTTTTTCTGCCAGACGCTACAAACAGCAGAAAAAACAACTATTTTTGCAGACTGTCCGTAAATTTAGAGACGGTTGGCAACCCTGCCCGAGAGTGTAGTCCATACCACCTCCATATCCTCCACTGTACGTCAGAAAAGGGGTAACACTCCAAGACACCAAATAATAACCTCAACCTACTGAACTAATCTTTGTCACATCAATCTGATCGTCAGTGGATCAGGTCTCAGAATGCCACACACCCCAAGTTGTAAGTCAGGGCCGGGCAGGAGTTTTGTGTAATCAGACACTCAGCCTCCTCCATTCATCATGTCTGTTTCTCCCAAAGGAGGAACAGGTAAGGATTGACCTCACTGACAATGCTGAGTGAACACTCTCGGCAGCGGCCACACGCCTCGCGCTGTTTACTGACATTAGAGGGAGGACGCAGTAACGGAATGTGTATTATGTTATAACGCTAGTCCCGGTGTCACATGACTCATACGTCATAACTGTCTCTTCTCACACTTGGATAATAAAGATGTATTGAAAAATGTAATTGTAAAAAGTACCCATAATGCACCGCGACTGTAATTTGCATATAGGATTCGGCGCACGTGGAGTCGTCACTTTAGGAAAGGGCATTCGGCTGTATTATTACGACACTAAAGCGAACAGTCGGCCATGTTAAAAGAAGGTATCCGTGCGTCACTACTGTTCTGTCCATTGTAGAGAAGGCCATTATTCATGATGTTTTGCTACACTGCCGTACATGCGGCCATCTTATAAAATGGCATCGTTTTTTTTAGTGAAGCTCTACAGCAGAAAAATTATTTAATCCGTCAATGGTTTACATGTCCTTTAATCCGGCAGGGGTTCAGACATCCTGCTAGACCAACATGAGACACAAAAGTCTGATTAGCAGGAAAGTACCGGATTGTACTGCACCCATGCCCTTTGAGCATTCATCTTGTAAATCTGCTGCCACTAGGTGGCGCAATATTAATAAAGCGCCTTTAAAAAATACCTTGACGCCCTCTAGTGACTTTTTCTTCATTATAGTCAATGGGAACAGTTGCCTTGGCGATCGCTGTGTAGCTGTCATGTGACAGACACGGGTGGCGTAACCGTTGCAGCCATTTGCTCATTTTGGCGGCTGCCATGTCACAGACGCTTCTACATTGGGGGAGATTTAGAAACTGTTGCTAGGGATTTCCTCATAGCAACCAATCAGGTTCCAGCTCTCACATCTCAGAGGCCCTTTGAAAAAATAATAGCAGTGACCTGATTGGTTGTTATGCGGAAATCCTTATATGATCGACTTGCGCCAGTTTCTATAAATCTCCGCCAATACGCCGCACTGTACCAGTCCATAAGGGCAGGGGTACAAACTAAAGACATACGAAAAGTCAGACCGCGGCCTGAAGTGTTACACATACGTCAAATATTAACAGAGAAATAAGGACGCAGGGAATTTTGTGTTTTTTCATCGTCGCATCCCAAGAGCCAGAACTTTTATTTAGATGGCTTGTTTTTTGCGGATTAGTTTGCGTTATCATTTTCAGTACATACTTTTTGTTTGCTTTTTATGCATTTTTTTTTGTGAGACGGAAAAAGCAAAGATCAGCAATAATGGTGTTGTTTTTTGGTGTTTTTTTACAGCGTTCACTGTGCGGGTTACATAACGTGATAAAATTATAGAAAGGGTCGTAACGTATGCGGCAATTCCAATTGTGTGTTTTTTTTACTTTATGTTTTGACATAATGAAGCATTGTATTTGGATAAAAATATTTTTTTGTGTTTATTTCTTTACTTCGAGAGGCAACCCTGCGGGAAATCCCGGAGGGTTGTCCCCTAACTGGGTTAATCACTGCAGAAACGTCCCTGATTGTGAGCAGGGATAGACAGAGAGGAAATGTCCCATCCGGGAAACAAGCAACAGTACGTTTGGTTAGCGCCGAGTATTGCTCAGCGGTCAGAGCGAAGCCCCGCGAATTGCCTTGTGAAGACGGAGCGTCCCATCAGAGAGACAGGCAGCCGCACGAGCACCAAGTAAGAGAATCAAACCCGCAACCTTAAATCATACATGAGAATTTACATAAAATATATACTGCCTATCTCAGATAATCTATTCTTTCTCACATCAATCTGATTGTCAGTGGATCGGGTCTCAGAATGCCACACACCCTGAGTTGTCAGACAGGGCCGGGCAGGAGTTTTGTGTAATCAGACACTCAGCCTCCTCCATTCATCATGTCTGTTTCTCCCAGAGGAGGAACAGGTAAGGATTGACCTCACTGACGATGCTGAGTGAACACTCCCGGCAGCGGCCACACGCCTCGCGCTGTTTACTGACATTAGAGGGAGGACGCAGTAACGGAATGTGTATTATGTTATAACGATAAGCCCGGTGTCACATGACTCATACGTCATAACTGTCCTCAGATTCGGGTAATAAAGATTTTTTGAAAAATGTTATTGTATAAATTACGTTACCCATAGTGCACCGCAACTGTAATTTGCATATAGGATTGGGCTCGCATCTGTTTTTACTTCTTTTACTAGCTGGGCGTTCTGACGAGAAGTATCATCCACTTCTCTTCAGAACGCCCAGCTTCTGGCAGATTACGCTGTGACGTCACTTCCCCAGGTCCTGCATCGTGTCAGACGAGCGAGGACACATCGGCACCAGAGGCTACAGTTGATTCTGCAGCAGCATCGGCGTTTGCAGGTAAGTCCATGTAGCTACTTACCTGCAAACGCCGTTGCTGCTGCAGAATCAACTGTAGCCTCTGGTGCCGATGTGTCCTCGCTCGTCCGACACGATGCAGGACCTGTGAGTGACGTCACAGCGTGATCTCTCGAGAACACGGCTGTGTCTGCACTGCCAGAAGCTGGGTGGTAACGAAGAGAAGTGGATGATACTTCTCGTCAGAACGCCCAGCTAGTAAAAGAAGTAAAAACGCCCCGATGTACGCACATAATACACGCCCAGTTGTACTTTTACTTTCAACACGCCCAGTTGTACTTTTGCAAGCCTCATTTGCATAAATACAAAAATGGTCATAACTTGGCCAAAAATGCTAGTTTTTTAAAAATAAAAACGTTACTGTAATCTACATTGCAGCGCCGATCACATGCAATATGAGATAGGGGCTGCAAAATCTGGTGACAGAGCCTCTTTAAGGCCAAGACCACACACAGAGTTTTGATGCAGTTTTTGGCTCCGTTTTTTTTTGCCAAACACGGGAGTGGACACCAAAGAATGGAGATGCGCCAGTCTTTTCTATACACCTTTTCTTTCCTTTAGATCCACTTGTGGCTTAGGTTCAAAAAACTGAACCAAAAACCTGCATCCAAACTCTGTGTGTGAATTTACCCTTTAAGGGGGTTTTACACTGGACGATTATCGGGCAGACGAGCATTAATATAACGCTCGTTGCCGATAATTGCCCTGTGTAAACAGGGGAAGAATCAGCAGAGGAACCAAGCAAACGCTCGATCATCTGCTGGTTGTATCGTTTTAAAAAAGTGAAATATTATCGTTGTCGGCAGCACATCTTGGTGTGTAAACAGGGGGACGAGCGATCGGAGTAACGACCGCCGCCCCCATCCATAGCTCCGTGTGACAGGAGCAAATGAGCGCCGATCTTCAATGTCTCGTTGATCGGCGCTCGCTGCATCGGCAGAGTGTAGTTCGGTGTGAAAGGGCCTTTAGGAAAGGGCATGCGGTTGTATTATTACGACGCTGAAGTGCATTACACTGCGTGGGGGCAGCTGTGGGTCATTATACTGTGAGGTGGTGGTTATGGGGATATTATACTGTGTGGGGACAGCTATGGGGCATTATACTGTGGGGAGGGTAGCTATTGGGGCATTATACTGTGGGGAGGGTAGCTATTGGGGCATTATACTGTGGGGAGAGTAGCTATTGGGGCATTATACTGTGGGGAGGGTAGCTATAGGGGCATTATACTGTGGGGAGCGTAGCTATAGGGGCATTATACTGTGGGGAGGGTAGCTATAGGGACATTATACTGTGGGGAGGGTAGCTATAGGGGCATTATACTTTGGGGAAGCTATGGGGGCATTATACTGTGGGGAGGGTAGCTATAGGGGCATTATACTGTGGGGAGGGTAGCTATAGGGGCATTATACTGTGGGGAAGCTATGGCGGCATTGAACTGTGTGGGGAGGAACTATAGGGGCTTTATACTGTCGGGGGAGGCACTATAGGGGCATTATACTGTGTAGGGGCAGCTACGGAGGCATTATACTGTGGAGGGAGGCACTATAGGGGCATTATACTCTTTAGGGGCCGCTGTGGGGAGGGTTGCTATTGGGGCATTATACTGTGGGGAGGGTAGCTATTGGGGCATTATACTGTGGGGATGGTAGCTATAGGGGCATTATACTGTGGGGAGGGTAGCTATAGGGGCATTATACTGTTGGGAGGGTAGCTATAGGGGCATTATACTGTGGGGAGGGTAGCTATAAGGGCATTATACTGTGGGGAAGCTATGGCGGCATTGTACTGTGGGGAGGGTAGCTATAGGGGCATTATACTGTGGGGAAGCTATGGCGGCATTGTACTGTGGGGATGGTAGCTATAGGGGCATTATACTGTGGGGAGGGTAGCTATTGGGGCATTATACTGTGGGGAGGGTAGCTATTGGGGCATTATACTGTGGGGATGGTAGCTATAGGGGCATTATACTGTGGGGAGCGTAGCTATAGGGGCATTATACTGTGGGGAGGGTAGCTATAGGGGCATTATACTGTGGGGAGGGTAGCTATAGGGGCATTATACTGTGGGGAGGGTAGCTATAGGGGCATTATACTTTGGGGAAGCTATGGGGGCATTATACTGTGGGGAGGGTAGCTATAGGGGCATTATACTGTGGGGAAGCTATGGCGGCATTGTACTGTGGGGAGGGTAGCTATAGGGGCATTATACTGTGGAGAGGGTAGCTATAGGGGCATTATACTGTGAGGAAGCTATAGGGGCATTATACTGTGGGGAAGCTATGGCGGCATTATACTGTGGGGAGGGTAGCTATAGGAGCATTATACTGTGGGGAAGCTATGGGGGCATTGAACTGTGTGGGGAGGAACTATAGGGGCTTTATACTGTCGGGGGAGGCACTATAGGGGCATTATACTGTGTAGGGGCAGCTACGGAGGCATTATACTGTGGAGGGAGGCACTATAGGGGCATTATGCTCTTTAGGGGCCGCTGTGGGGAGGGTAGCTATTGGGGCATTATACTGTGGGGAGGGTAGCTATTGGGGCATTATACTGTGGGGATGGTAGCCATAGGGGCATTATACTGTGAGGAGGGTAGCTATAGGGGCATTATACTGTGGGGAGGGTAGCTATAGGGGCATTATACTGTGGGGAGGGTAGCTATAGGGGCATTATACTGTGGGGAAGCTATGGCAGCATTGTACTGTGGGGAGGGTAGCTATAGGGGCATTATACTGTGGGGAGGGTAGCTATAGGGGCATTATACTGTGGGGAGGGTAGCTATAGGGGCATTATACTGTGGGGAAGCTATGGCAGCATTGTACTGTGGGGAGGGTAGCTATAGGGGCATTATACTGTGGGGAGGGTAGCTATAGGGGCATTATACTGTGGGGAAGCTATGGGGGCATTGAACTGTGTGGGGAGGAACTATAGGGGCTTTATACTGTCGGGGGAGCCACTATAGGGGCATTATACTGTGTAGGGGCAGCTACGGAGGCATTATACTGTGGAGGGAGGCACTATAGGGGCATTATACTCTTTAGGGGCCGCTGTGGGGAGGGTAGCTATAGGGGCATTATACTGTGGGGAGGGTAGCTATTGGGGCATTATACTGTGGGGAGGGTAGCTATTGGGGCATTATACTGTGGGGATGGTAGCTATAGGGGCATTATACTGTGGGGAGGGTAGCTATAGGGGCATTATACTGTGGGGAGGGTAGCTATAGGGGCATTATACTGTGGGGAGGGTAGCTATAGGGGCATTATACTGTGGGGAAGCTATGGCGGCATTGTACTGTGGGGAGGGTGGCTATAGGGGCATTGTACTGTGGGGAGGGTAGCTATTGGGGCATTATACTGTGGCGATGGTAGCTATAGGGCCATTATACTGTGGGGAGCGTAGCTATAGGGGCATTATACTGTGGGGAGGGTAGCTATAGGGGCATTATACTTTGGGGAAGCTATGGGGGCATTATACTGTGGGGAGGGTAGCTATAGGGGCATTATACTGTGGGGAAGCTATGGCGGCATTGTACTGTGGGGAGGGTAGGTATAGGGGCATTATACTGTGGGGAGGGTAGCTATAGGGGCATTATACTGTGGGGAAGCTATAGGGGCATTATACTGTGGGGAAGCTATGGCGGCATTATACTGTGGGGAGGGTAGCTATAGGGGCATTATACTGTGGGGAAGCTATGGGGGCATTAAACTGTGTGGGGAGGAAGTATAGGGGCTTTATACTGTCGGGGGAGGCACTATAGGGGCATTATACAGTGTAGGGGCAGCTACAGAGGCATTATACCATGGGGGGAGGCACTACAGGGGCATTATACTCTTTAGGGGCAGCTACAGGGCATTATACTGTGGGGGAGGCACTATAGGGGCATTATACTGTGTGGGCACAGCTATAGGGGCATTATTCTGTGTGGCCACTAAGGGGTCATTATACTCTTTCGGAGGCCCACTTGGTTGGGGGCCCACTCAGATGTGTTTCAGCCCCCTGTTCTCAACCCCTAGCTACACCTCTGTTGGCCACTAATGGATGGTTTGGGTCACATGACCCACCATCAGCAGCCATAGTCTGGCCTCAGCGACGCACAGCAGCAGGATATCTTGAGCCCGGTCCATCCCTCGCCCGCACAATTGTTGCCGTTTTCAATGTTGCAGGGACTTATTTTTCGAATGGAGCTAAATACCGGCATCTAACTACGAATGATGTGGACATACATCAGACGAAATGGGGCTAAGTACGGTAGTGGGGGGTTCCAAACAAAAGTTTGGGAACCACTGACGTAGAATATTCCTCTTCCCAGCTGAAATTTATATTTTCACTTAATTGATTAATTGTGATTTACAAATAGAACATATAATACAAAATTTAAAAAAAGCAAGGCACTGCTGAGATTTGAACTCAGGATCTCCTGTTTACTAGACAGGCGCTTTAACCAACTAAGCCACAGCACCATCTGCCGCATTAATGTCTATAGTGTCATCTTCCTCATTCTACTGGACAACTCTACTGGGAGGCAGAGAAAGCGTATTTCGCGGCGTTTTATTCCCGTGGCGCTCAATGGCTGCGTGCGAAAAATGCTGCGAAAATCGGCGTGCAAGCAGAGGAAAATCTGCCTCAAATTTCCAAACGGAATTTTGAGGCAGATTTTCCTCCTACAAAAAAACTCAGTGTGAACCCGATTTTCGTGGCGTATTTCGCCCGCGGCCATTGAGCGCCGCGGGCATAAAACTCTGCGAAATACGCTTTCTCTGCCTCCCATTGATGTCAATGGGAGGTCAGAGGCGTAAACGCCCGAAGATAGGTCATGTCCCTTCTTTCTCACGCAAGACGATTTTACCGCTCGTGGGAGAAAGACGCCTCTGCCTCCCATTGAAATCAATGGGAGGCATTATCGGGGCCGTTTTTGCCGAGCTTTGCGGCGCGGTTTTTGCGTCAAAAAACTAGTCAAAAAACTCAGTGTGAACCCAGCCTTACACCTCCAGCACTGTACAGCCAAGATAAGTCCTGATTCTCTATGGATAAATTCTGCCAATGCAGAACAAAAAATACCCATTGATTTTGAGTGACTAGACCAGCAGAAAAGTGAGTGCAGCTCTGGAGTATAATTCAGGATGTAACTCAGGATCAGTCCAGGATAAGTAATGTAATGTATGTACAGTGACTCCACCAGCAGAATAGTGAGTACAGCTCTGGAGTATAATACAGGATGTAAATCAGGATCAGTCCAGGATAAGTAATGTAATGTATGTACACAGTGACTCCACCAGCAGAATAGTGAGTGCAGCTCTGGAGTATAATACAGGCTGTAACTCCGGATCAGTACAGGATAAGTAATGTAATGTATGTACACAGTGACTCCACCAGCAGAATAGTGAGTGCAGGTCTGGAGTATAATACAGGATGTAACTCAGGATCAGTCCAGGATAAGTAATGTAATGTATGTACACAGTGACTCCACCAGCAGAATAGTGAGTGCAGCTCTGGAGTATAATACAGGATGTAACTCAGGATCAGTCCAGGATAAGTAATGTAATGTATGTACACAGTGACTCCACCAGCAGAATAGTGAGTATAGCTCTGGAGTATAATACAGGATGTAACTCAGGATCAGTCCAGGATAAGTAATGTATGTACACAGTGACTCCACCAGCAGAATAGTGAGTGCAGCTCTGGAGTATAATACAGGATGTAAGGGCAGATTCACACGAGCGTTGCGTTTTTGCGCGCGCAAACAACGCGGCGTTTTGCGAGCGCAAAAACCATTTGACAGCTGCGTGTGTCATGCGTGTCTGATGCGCGGCTGCGTGATTTTCGCGCAGCCAGCATCATAGAGATGAGGCTTGTCGACGCCCGTCACTGTCCAAGGTGCTGAAAGAGCTAACTCTTTCAGCACCCTCGACAGTGAATGCCGAACACAACAGCGAAAAACCTGTAAAAAAAAAAGATAAAGTTCCTACTTACCGAGAACTTCCCGGCCGTTGCCTTGGTGACGCGTCCTTGGTGACGCGTCCTTGGTGACGCGCCTCTCTTGACATCGGGCCCCACCTCCCTGGATGACGCGGCAGTCCAAGTGACCGCTGCAGCCTGTGATTGGCTGCAGCCTGTGCTTGGCCTGTGATTGGCTGGAGCGGTCACTTGAACTGAAGTGTCATCCCGGGAGGTCGGACTGCAGGAAGGAGACAGGAGTAATCGGTAAGTTAGAACTTCGGTTTTTTTTACAGGTTCATGTATTTTGGGATCGCAAGTCACTGTCCATGGTGCTGAAACAGTTTAACTCTTTCAGCACCATGCACAGTGAATCTCTCCCGACGTCGCGGACCGGAAATTTTTTTGCCGGGTTCGGCCAAAACGAGTTTGGCCGAACCCGGTGAAGTTTGCCTCGGTTGTCGGGGTTCGCTCCTCGCAAAGACACTCCGTTTGGATGCTTGGAAACAGAAAAACACGTGGTGCTTTTCTGTTTTCATTCATCCTTTTCACTGCTGTTGCGCGAATCACGCTCGTCCCACGGAAGTGCTTCCGTGTGGTGCGCGTGATTTTCACGCACCCATTGACTTCAATGGGTGCGTGATGCGCGAAATACGCAGAGTTATTGAACCTGTCGCGCTTTTTGCGCAGCAGACAAACGCTGCGCAAAAAGCACGGACTGTCTGTACTGCCCCATAGACTTGTATTGGTCCATGCGTGCCTTGTGAAAACCACGCGGCCCGCACGGACCGAATACACGCTCGTGTGAATCCCCCCTAACTCAGGATCAGTCCAGGATAAGTAATGTAATGTATGTACACAGTGACTAAACTAGCAGAATAGTGAGTACAGCTCTGGAGTATAATACAGGATGTAACTCAGGATCAGTCCAGGATAAGTAATGTATGTACACAGTGACTCCACCAGCAGAATAGTGAGTGCAGCACTGGAGTATAATACAGGATGTAACTCAGGATCAGTCCAGGATAAGTAATGTAATGTATGTATATAGTGACTTCACCAGCAGAATAGTGAGTGCAGCTCTGGAGTATAATACAGGATGTAACTCAGGATCAGTATAGGATAAGTAATGTAATGTATGTGCACAATGACTTCACTAGCAGAATAGTGAGTGAAGCTCTGGAGTATAATACAGGATGTAACTCAGGATCAGTACAGGATAAGTAATATAATGTGACTCCACCAGCAGAATAGTACAGGACAAGTAATGTAATGTGTGTACACAGTGACTCCACCAGCAGAATAGTGAGTATAGCTCTGGAGTATAATACAGGATGTAACTCAGGATCAGTCCAGGATAAGTAATGTATGTACACAGTGACTCCACCAGCAGAATAGTGAGTGCAGCTCTGGAGTATAATACAGGATGTAACTCAGGATCAGTCCAGGATAAGTAATGTAATGTATGTACACAGTGACTAAACTAGCAGAATAGTGAGTACAGCTCTGGAGTATAATACAGGATGTAACTCAGGATCAGTCCAGGATAAGTAATGTAATGTATGTATATAGTGACTTCACCAGCAGAATAGTGAGTGCAGCTCTGGAGTATAATACAGGATGTAACTCAGGATCAGTATGGGATAAGTAATGTAATGTATGTGCACAATGACTTCACTAGCAGAATAGTGAGTGAAGCTCTGGAGTATAATACAGGATGTAACTCAGGATCAGTACAGGATAAGTAATATAATGTGACTCCACCAGCAGAATAGTACAGGACAAGTAATGTAATGTGTGTACACAGTGACTCCACCAGCAGAATAGCGAGTACAGCTCTGGAGTATAATAGAGGATGTAACTCAGGATCAGTAAGGGTATGTTCACACGTTTTCAAGGGAAAACAGCTCCTGATTTTCAGAAGTTCTTTAAGCTACTCGCGATTTTCGCAGCGTTTTTTACGGCCGTTTTTGGAGCTGTTTTCAATAGAGTCTATGAAAAATGGCTCCAAAAACCTCCCAAGAAGTGACCTGCACTTCTTTTTCGCGGTCGTTCTTTCCGCGGCTGTTTTTCAAAACGGCGCGTAAAAAATGTCCCGTCAGAACAGAACGTCGTTTTTCCCATTGAAATGGGCAGATGTTTGGAGGCAATAGAAAATAGAAGGCCCTAAAACAGCGCCACGCTTGTCCACAGGTTGTGTGTGGTATTGCAGGTCCGCCCCATACATTTTAATGGAGCTGAGTGGCAATACCGGACCCAACCCATAAACAGGTATGGCGCTGTTTCTGAAAAAAAGCAGTTATTCTATTCCTGGAGTACCCCTTTAAGATTAGGATAGCTGTATAAATGTATGTACAGATCATATCTGCGGTGGACACTATATCCAGCACTAGCAGATGTGATATCCCATATAAAGACACACAGAGAATATAAAAGTGTAATAAATATATTTCTGAGTTTATTATCATGTAAAAATAATCGTACAAAACTCGCTCATTAAACATTCTGTACAAAAATAATTCAAAACATATAAAAAGTAGAAAAATTTGTGAAAAATCTTATTTCTGTGCCTAAACCATAGGTCACCGGGTTAACCCCTGACGGCTGCTTTATCCTATGGTGGTGGTCTCCTACTTGTGGTTTGCCAGGCTGCGGACTGTTAAGGAATGCTGGGAGTTGTAGTGCCACCGCAGCTGGAGAGCCACAGGTGGCACCTCATTGGTCTTTTGATATAAGCCATAAATTCTGCAAGATCCCAAAACTCCGAAATATGTTACGTTGGCCATACAAAGAAGAACCATCTTCCCTCTCTCCCTCATACACATGCCTTTCTTTAGAGAAAAGCGGCTGCCAGACACCTCTAATCTAGGAAAGGTTCGCAAGGGTTAATTATTTAATCTGTTTGTCCAATCAGGACGTTCCCATAAACATTACACTGATGGTGGATCCCATTGACCAGCTTTAGGTTATACAGCAAGGTTTTCCAAATTTTAGGTAGTGTTCTCCTTTAAAATCTCATAGTCAAAACAGAAGCTGATATCATGCGCGTCGACAAGGCCCCCCATAGATTTTTCTAGGATATAAAGTGAGTCACAGAGAGAACAATGTTGTTGAAGTGGGGGGGGGGGGCAGTGATGACATCACAGAGGCTTCCGCTTCAGTCCCAATACAGCGATGAAGATGATGATTTCTGTGAAGGCCGGCAGGACACTATGGAAGGAGAACACATTGGAGAGGGTCAACTTATCATCCGGATCATATCCTCCAGCTCATTCATCTTATCCCCCTCCCCCATAACATCTTATCCCCCTCCCCCATAACATCTTATCACCTCCACCAAGACAACTCAGCCTCACACAGAGCACAGGGGACTTCCTAAAAAACAACTTGTCTTTATGCCAATGCTTCAAGATCTCTGTTTGCTGTCAGTAAATGGAAACATTTTACCCAGAGGCTGAAAACCTGTGCAGACCTCCTTCTCACAGCTTATAGGCTGTTACAATGTATCAGTGTAGGTCAGAGCCATCAGTCTAGGAGTCCAGGACTGGAAAGATATTTGTCCTGCTGCTGTGTTTAGGATTCCATACACCGATACATTGTTACTAGCCCAGCAGCTGTGAATAGTATGCGGTCCGTACAGGTTTTTAGCCTCTGGATGTAGACAAGAATGTTCCCGTTCACACAGCAAGCAGAGATCTTGAAAATGGTGAGTAATTGAAAGACAAAGGGGGAAAATATACCAAAATGTTTACGCCAACATGAAAAAGGTAGAAAATTTGGACGCTTAAAATTAGCCACTCTCCAAAATTGTCAATAAAACGGGTGTGGTTTAGCCAAAGGGGTGTGGCTTCAGCTGCAACGACAGATTTATAATTATTGACACCAAAACTGGTGTATATTATGGCGTCATTTTAATTTCTGTCGCACAGACACTAAAAAATGTTGAGGTGCGCAAGTCTTGATATATTTTTTCATTTTCTGCCAAGGTAAATTAGTTTAGGCTCCATGCACACCTTGCGTAATTTGATGCAGAAAATCTGCATCAAAACCGCAGATAATTCCGAAGGTAAAATCCACACTTAATAATGTGTTTTTTTTGTAAAGGTTTCTAGGTGCGGTTTGTACATTTTGGTGCAGATACTTTGCTGGTATAGCATTACACTGCGGAATTGTCACAGGAAAATACGTGCAGCAAATCCGCAGGTAATACGCATCGTGTGCATTCACCTTAATATATTATCTCCACTGTTTATATCATGAAAGGTTCTACAACTTTTTAATAATGATTTAAGGGGTCATACAGGAACATAAAACACAGCTTCTTTCTCCAGAGAACAGCGCCACACCTGTCCATGGGTGGTGTCCGGCATTGCAGCTGAGCTCCATTGAAGTGAATAGGGCTGATCTGCATAGTTACATAGTTACTACGGTGGATAAGAAACATATGTCCATCAAGTTCAACCAAGGGATGAGAAAAGGGAAGAGATGGGAGAAGTGATAGAACTTAGTTTTACCCCTATTGATCCAGAGGAAGGTAAAAAAATAAAAAAAAATTAGGGAAGGACCGATCTGCCCTAAAATCCATTTTTTTCTCCTGATCCTAAGTGGCGATCACACTGGATCAGTGGCGATCACACTGGATCAACATACAAACAAGAATTCTTTACATTGACATAGGAGCTGATATTATTTTACATCATCTACTGTCCCTGCTGTAACCGGCTCCTGCGGTTGGCTATTCCAGAGACTCACAGGAGTGCCCCCTTGTTTTTTGGGGGGGTTTTACATGGAACAGGATTTCACCATATTTTTTGTATGTGCCATTAATATATTTATATAAGTTAATCATGTCCCCCCTTAGTCGTCTTTTCTCAAGGCTAAATAGGTTTAATTCTTTCAATCTTTCCTCATAACTTAGATTCTCCATGCCTCTAATTAGCTTCGTTGCTCTTCTTTGTATTTTTTCCAACTCCAGGGCATCCTTTCTATGAACTGGAGCCCAGAACTGAACTGCATATTCTAGATGAGGCCTCACTAATGCTTTGTAAAGTGGTAATATTACATCCCTGTCCCGCGAGTCCATGCCTCTTTTAATACACGACAATATTTTGCTGGCCTTTGAAGCAGCTGATTGACACTGCATGCTGTTATTGAGTTTATGATTTACAAGTACACCCAGATCCTTCTCAACAAGTGACTCCCCCAGTGTAGCTCCCCCTAGGACATATGATGCATGCAGGTTGTTCGTACCCAGGTTCATAACTTTACATTTATCTACATTAAACTTCATCTGCCAAGTGGACGCCCAAACACTCAATTTGTTTAAATCCGCCTGCAATTCACAAACATCTTCCATAAACAGAACTATATTACATTGCTTGGTGTCATCTGCAAAAATAGAAATAGTGCTATTAATCCCATCCTCTATATCATTAATAAATAAGTTGAATAATAGTGGTCCCAGCACTGAACCCTGGGGTGACCACTTATAACCGGGGACCATTCAGAGTAGGAATCATTGACCACAACTCTCTGGATACGGTCCTTGAGCCAATTCTCAATCAAATTACAAACTATATTTTCTAAACCTATAGTCCTTAATTTACCCATTAGATGTCTATAGGGGACAGTGTCAAATGCCTTTGCAGAGCCCAAAAACACTATATCCACAGCGGCCCCTCT
The DNA here is from genome assembly GCF_050947455.1 of Rhinoderma darwinii. NCBI lineage: Eukaryota > Metazoa > Chordata > Amphibia > Anura > Rhinodermatidae > Rhinoderma > Rhinoderma darwinii. The sequence goes on from NC_134689.1 coordinate 411,250,023, forward strand.
GTCTAGGCTTCTCCTCACCCCTCATATAAATACTATATCCACAGCGGCCCCTCTGTCTAGGCTTCTCCTCACCTCTCATATAAACACTATATCCACAGCGGCCCCTCTGTCTAGGCTTCTGCTTACCTCTTCATAAAAACAGATCAGGTTGGTCTGACAACTTCTGTCCTTAGTAAAACCGTGCTGGCTGTCACTTATAATGCTATTTATTGTCACATAATCCTGTATATAGTCCCTCAATAGCCCCTCAAACATTTTCCCCACGATGGATGTTAAGCTTGCTGGTCTATAATTACCCGGGGAAGACCTAGAGCCCTTTTTGAAAATAGGCACCACATTTGCCCTGCGCCAGTCCCTTGGCACTATACCAGTCACTACTTTTTCTTTGTTTTTTTTTACAAGAATTATGAGGCTTTCATTTTCTAGAATAGTTTAATTAATTCAGTGTTTTTAATTTTTATTGTGAGCAGACAAATCACAAAAAATGTGAAAAAAAGCTTTTTTTCTAATTATATATATATATATATATATATATATATACATACATACATACATACATACATATACACTACACACTGTAGAGCGCTGTAACAATTAGTCCTCTTCTCTCTCAGTCACCCTGGATCGCTGTGAGGGGAGAGTGAAGAGGGCTATATACACACGACCGTGAAAAAAAGGCAGTTAACAACAGATCAACTGTCAGTTTTCCATGACTGTTTTACATCAATGTGCCTCAAAATTTGAATCCATTTCCCGGCCGTCTGACAGTTTTTAACCGCCATTTGCCATCCGTTCTTCATGGATGTTAAAAAAATTGATGAATTTTAATCATTAGTTTTTTTTTGGTCCCAACCCCCTGAAAACACCACATTGCCCATGTAGATAGTGACGCCATTCCACTGTAGATAGTGCCACATAGATAGTGCCAGTGCCCAGATAGATAGTGCCCACTGTAATAGTGCCAGTGCCTACTGTAATAGTGCCACAGTGCCCACATAGAGCCACAGTGCCCACTGTATAGTACCCACATAGTGCCACACACAGTGCTCAAGTAGATCACACCAGTGTGCATTGTAAGTAGTGCCCATATGCCACAGTCCCCATGTAGATAGTGCCAACCCCCTGTAGAATCTGGCCGGGGATTCCGCACCTACAGGGAGCCCTGATGCCTCTGTCCATATATGGATAGTGACGCCAGGGGCTTCTCCAGTAGCGGAATCACCGGCCAGAGTGTCGGCTGAGGATTTCGCTCCTAGAGAGAGCCCCTAACGTTCAAACAGACCGTGACGTCAGGGTCTCTCTCTAGAAGCGGAATCCCCGGCCAGTGCGTTCTGACACCGGGGTTTCCGCTCCTAGAGTGAGTTTAGGTGGCGCTATCTACAGTGAGGGAGGTGCGGCGCTATCTACAGTGAGGGAGGTGCGATGCTATCTACAGCGGGGGGGGGGGGGGTTTGCTATCTGCAGGGGGGCATCACTATATACAGCGGGGTTGGAGAGACGGCGAGTGCTCCCTCTGGGAGAAGAATCCTCGGCCAGAGAGCTGGCCGGGGATTCCAATCCTAGAGGGAGCTTAGGTGGCGCTATCTACAGAGGATTTTGCGCTATCTACAGGAGGGGTGTATTCCAGGGCACTCAAAGCCCCGGCAGACATGAGAGTGCAGCGCTGCTCACATTGAAGCAGCACTTCACCCCGTTCCAGGCTGTCAACATTTATATACGTGACAACTGCTAGGGGCATCGGCAGTTGGAACGTATATAGCTGTATGGCAGTCGTGAAGAGGTTAAGATCTCTAGGGTGTAACCCATCTGGTCCCGGGGCCTTGTGCACATTTATTTTATTTAATTTAGCTTGGACCATATCTACATTCATCCAATTCAGTATATCAACTGATACATTAACAGCACCGGCAGCGGCTACATCAGCTGCTCTTTCTTCTGTTGTATATACAGAGCTAAAGAACCCATTTAGTAAGGGTGGATTCACACGAACGTGTATTGGGTCCGTGCGGGATGCATGGTTTTCACGCGCCACGCACAGACCAATACAAGTCTATGGGGCAGTACAGACAGTCCGTGCTTTTTGCGCGTTTGTCCGCTGCGCAAAAAGCGCGACATGGTCAATATCTCCGCGTATTTCGCGCATCACGCACCCATTGAAGTCAATGGGTGCGTGAAAACCACGCAGGTCGCACGGAAGCACTTGCGTGCGAACTGCCTGTTTCGCGCACCAGCTGTCAAAAGGATGAATGTAAACAGAAAAGCACCACGTGCTTTTCTGTTTCCGAACATCCAAACGGAGTGTCTTTGAGATGAGCGAACCCGGACAACCGAACCGAACTTCAGCGGGTTCGGCCGAACTCGTTTTTGCCGAACCCGTCCAAAAAATGTTCCGGTACGCGACGTCAGGAGATAGTCACTGTCCACGGTGCTGAAAGAGTTAAACTGTTTCAGCACCCTGGACAGTGACTTCCGATCCCAATATACATGAACCTGTAAAAAAAAAACGAAGTTCTGACTTACCGATAACTCCCGGCTTCTTCCTCCAGTCTGACCTCCCGGGATGACAATTCAGTCCAAGTGACAGCTCCAGCCAATCACAGGCCAAGCACAGGCTGCAGCGGTCACATGGACTGCCGCGTCATCCAGGGAGGTGGGGCCCGATGTCAAGAGAGGCGCGTCACCAAGGACGCGTCACCAAGGCAACGGCCGGGAGGGAAGTTCTCGGTAAGTACAAACTTTTTCTTTTTTTTTAACAGGTTTCTCCATATTGTGATCGGCATTCACTGTCGAGGGTGAAGAAAGAGTTAACTGCCGATCAGTTAACTCTTTCAGCACCCTGGACAGTGACTGACGTCGACTAGACTCATCTATATGATGGCGGCTGCGCGAAAATCACGCAGCCGCGCATCATACACGGATGACACACGGAGCTGTCAAGTGGTATTTGCGCACGCAAAACGCCGCGTTTTTTGCACGCGCAAAAACGCAACGTTCGTCTGAATAAGCCCTAACTCTGCCTTCTCTTGATCCCCTGTGACCAACTCCCCATTACCACTATCAAGGGCTCCTACATGTTCAGACCTTGGCTTTTTTGCACATATATATATATATATATACACACACAGATTTTATTGAGCTCTTTGTAATTTTCAAAGGCTAGAGCTGTACCCAATTACCCAAAGTAGACTTTAAAGGGGGTTGTCCGGGCATGGGGTGGCTTTTCATACTGATGACCTATCCACAGGACCCCGCACTGATCAGCTGCTCTGGGCACCAGATGTTATGCAGTGGTTGGTGAATGAAGCAGATGACTCCATACAATGTATAGTGGCCATGCTGGGATACCTGAGCCATAGGTAACTACTAAAGATGGGAACTGGAGCAGCTCATTCACAGGATCGTGGGGGTGTCCCGGTCTTCTGTTGTATCATTCACCAGTTCTCAGGCATTAGCCAGCCATCTCGTCCTATCCTTTCCCCACCAGTCATACACCCACACACCCCATTCTGTACCTGCAGAAACCGAAGATATACCAATAAGAGTGGCACTCCCACTTCTGGGTTACAAACAGGGACAGGCTGACCGATGCGGAGCAATGAGCAGCCAGGGCTGGGACCAAAGAGTCAAGGAAGGAAGCAAGGGAATGATGAAACACAGCAAGGATGAGACCAAGAAAGACTTACCTGCATAGAGCAAATATCCACCAGTAAACAGCACACGGCCAGCCCTCAAAAAGGTAGAACAGAAGAGCAACGCTGGCACTGGCATGGGCTCCGATGGCTGCGGCGGGTAGGAACGGGTTATGGACAAACAATGACACTCCTGCCTGTGACCATCTCCCACGTCTACCTTTTATACAGGGAATTTGTTATTGATGAGGATACCGCCCCCTGCTGATTAACCTGATTCTTACAAACATAAAAAAACTGCATTACACCAATAGCCAGTAGATGGCGGTGTGGGATTTAATATTCAACTTCTCTCTTTACCAGTGATGTCTTAGTTGGATGACATGATGTCACAATAGGGCTCAAAGATGTCATTGTACTTTAGTAATGGCTGGAGCCAAGGAGTTAGGATTATGGATAACTTAATGGTGGCAGAAACTGTTTACAAGACCTGCATATAAAACAATAGGGAAGAGGAATGTTTCTACTGATTAAATAAACAAATTAAGAAAAACGCCTGTAGATGGCGCTGTGTAACATGAATATTGTTATGTCTATGCAGGTAAATCAGGATCTGGTGACATCACAACTCTGACACTGTGGCCTCAGCAATGCCAGTGTACTAATGTGCCCTGAGCTACAAAGATTGTGAACTATCAAATGGCTCCAGATGACGCTATGAGCGGCGCCGTCTATCTTGCACTATTTCTGATGAGTTCTAATGGTCTCCACACCCGTATCTGCAGCCTGGAAGGATACACAGGACGCTCTGGGTGTTGTTGAACATGGACACCCCAGAGAAGAATCCAGCGAGCTCAATCACAAACATCCCCAACGTCACCGACAAAGCCACGATCAACCTGCAGAAGATAAGACAGCAAGTTATATGGGGAGGAGGGGAAGACTCAGCTCTCTTCTATATATATCACCCTGCAGGAGGAGGAGTAGACTCATAGCTCTCTTCAATATGTATCACCCTGAAGGAGGTGGAGTAGACTCATAGCTCTCTTCTATATGTATCACCCTGCAGGAGGAGGAGTAGACTCATAGCTCTCTTCTATATATATCACCCTGCAGGAGGAGGAGTAGTCTCATAGCTCTCTTCTATATGTATCACCCTGCAGGAGGTGGAGTAGACTCATAGCTCTCTTCTATATGTATCACCCTGCAGGAGGAGGAGTAGACTCATAGCTCTCTTCTATATGTATCACCCTGCAGGAGGTGGAGTAGACTCATAGCTCTCTTCTATATGTATCACCCTGCAGGAGGAGGAGTAGACTCATAGCTCTCTTCTATATATATCACCCTCCAGGAGGAGGAGTAGACTCATAGCTCTCTTCTATATGTATCACCCTGCAGGAGGAGGAGTAGACTCATAGCTCTCTTCTATATGTATCACCCTGCAGGAGGAGGAGTAGACTCATAGCTCTCTTCTATATGTATCACCCTGCAGGAGGAGGAGTAGACTCATAGCTCTCTTCTATATATATCACCCTGCAGGAGGAGGAGTAGTCTCATAGCTCTCTTCTATATATATCACTCTGCAGGAGGAGGAGTAGTCTCATAGCTCTCTACTATATGTATCACCCTGCAGGAGGAGGAGTAGTCTCATAGCTCTCTACTATATATATCACCCTGCAGGAGGAGGAGACTCATAGCTCTCTTCTATATATATATATATATATATATATATATATATATATATATATATATATATATATATACATATATCACCCTGCAGGAGGAGAAGTAGACTCATAGCTCTCTTCTATATGTATCACCCTGCAGGAGGAGGAGTAGACTCATAGCTCTCTTCTATATATATCACCCTGCAGGAGGAGTAGACTCATAGCTCTCTTCTATATGTATCACCCTGCAGGAGGAGGAGTAGACTCATAGCTCTCTTCTATATATATCACCCTGCAGGAGGAGGAGTAGTCTCATAGCTCTCTTCTATATATATCACCCTGCAGGAGGAGGAGTAGACGCATAGCTCTCTACTATATATATATATCACCCTGCAGGAGGAGTAGTCTCATAGCTCTCTTCTATATATATCACCCTGCAGGAGGAGGAGTAGACTCATAGCTCTCTTCTATATATATCACCCTGAAGGAGGAGGAGTAGTCTCATAGCTCTCTTCTATATATATCACCCTGCAGGAGGAGGAGTAGACTCATAGCTCTCTTCTATATGTATCACCTTGCAGTAGGAGGCGTAGTCTCATAGCTCTCTTCTATCTGTATCACCCTGCAGGAGGAGGAGTAGACTCATAGCTCTCTTCTATCTGTATCACCCTGCAGGAGGAGGAGTAGACTCATAGCGCTCTTCTATATATATCACCCTGCAGGAGGAGGAGTAGTCTCATAGCTTTTTTCTATATATATCACCCTGCAGGAGGAGGAGTAGTCTCATAGCTCTCTTCTATATATATCACCCTTCAGGAGAAGGAGTAGACTCATAGCTCTCTTCTATCTGTATCACCCTTCAGGAGGAGGAGTAGACTCATAGCTCTCTTCTATATATATCACCCTGCAGGAGGAGGAGTAGTCTCATAGCTCTCTTCTATCTGTATCACCCTGCAGGAGGAGGAGTAGACTCATAGCTCTCTTCTGTATGTATCACCCTGCAGGAGAAGGAGTAGTCTCATAGCTCTCTTCTGTATGTATCACCCTGCAGGAGGAGGAGTAGACTCATAGCTCTCTTCTATATGTATCACCCTGCAGGAGGAGGAGTAGACTCATAGCTCTCTTCTATATGTATCACCCTGCAGGAGGAGGAGTAGACTCATAGCTCTCTTATATGTTTCACCCTGCAGGAGAAGGAGTAGACTCATAGCTCTCTTCTATATGTATCACCCTGCAGGAGGAGGAGTAGACTCATAGCTCTCTTCTATATATATTACCCTGTAGGAGGAGGAGGAGACTCATAGCTCTCTTCTATATATATATCACCCTGCAGGAGGAGGAGTAGACTCATAGCTCTCTTCTATCTGTATCACCCTGCAGGAGGAAGAGTAGACTCATAGCTCTCTTCTATCTGTATCACCCTGCAGGAGGAGGAGTAGACTCATAGCTCTCTTCTATCTGTATCACCCTGCAGGAGGAAGAGTAGACTCATAGCTCTCTTCTATATGTATCACCCTGCAGGAGGAGGAGTAGACTCATAGCTCTCTTCTATATGTATCACCCTGCAGGAGGAGGAGTAGACTCATAGCTCTCTTCTATATGTATCACCCTGCAGAAGGAGGAATAGACTCATAGCTCTCTTCTATATATTTCAGCCTGCAGGAGTAGGAGTAGTCTCATAGCTCTCTTCTATATGTATCACCCTGCAGGAGGAGGAGTAGACTCATAGCTCTCTTTTATATATATCACCCTGCAGGAGGAGGAGTAGTCTCATAGCTCTCTTCTATATATATCATCCTGAAGGAGGAGGAGTAGTCTCATAGCTCTCTTCTATATATATCACCCTGCAGGAGGAGGAGTAGACTCATAGCTCTCTTCTATCTGTATCACCCTGCAGGAGGAGGAGTAGACTCATAGCTCTCTTCTATCTGTATCACCCTGCAGGAGGAGGAGTAGACTCATAGCTCTCTTCTATCTGTATCACCCTGCAGGAGGAGGAGTAGACTCATAGCTCTCTTCTATATATATCACCCTGCATGAGGAGGAGTAGTCTCATAGCTCTCTTCTATATATATCACCCTGCAGGAGGAGGAGTAGTCTCATAGCTCTCTTCTATATGTATCACCCTGCAGGAGGAGTCTCATAGCTCTCTTCTATATATATATCACCCTGCAGGAGGAGAAGTAGACTCATAGCTCTCTTCTATATATATATCACCCTGCAGGAGGAGGAGTAGTGTCATAGCTCTCTTCTATATATATCACCCTTCAGGAGGAGGAGTAGACTCATAGCTCTCTTCTATATGTATCACCCTGCAGAAGGAGGAGTAGTCTCATAGCTCTCTTCTATATGTATCACCCTGCAGGAGGAGGAGTAGACTCATAGCTCTCTTCTATATATATCACCCTGCAGGAGGAGGAGTAGACTCATAGCTCTCTTCTATATATATCACCCTGAGGGAGGAGGAGTAGACTCATAGCTATCTTCTATATATATCAACCTGCAGGAGGAGGAGTAGTCTCATAGCTCTCTTCAGTATATATCACCCTGCAGGAGAAGGAGTAGACTCATAGCTCTCTTCTATCTGTATCACCCTGCAGGAGGAGGAGTAGACTCATAGCTCTCTTCTGTATGTATCACCCTGCAGGAGAAGGAGTAGTCTCATAGCTCTCTTCTGTATGTATCACCCTGCAGGAGGAGGAGTAGACTCATAGCTCTCTTCTGTATGTATCACCCTGCAGGAGGAGGAGTAGTCTCATAGCTCTCTTCTATATATATCACTATGCAGGAGGAGGAGTAGTCTCATAGCTCTCTTCTATATATATCACCCTGCAGGAGGAGGAGTAGACTCATAGCTCTCTTCTATATATATCACCCTGCAGGAGGAGGTGTAGACTCATAGCTTTCTTCTATATATATCACCCTGCAGGAGGAGGAGTAGACTCATAGCTCTCTTCTATATGTATCACCCTGCAGGAGGAGGAGTAGACTCATAGCTCTCTTCTATATATATTACCCTGTAGGAGGAGGAGGAGGAGACTCATAGCTCTCTTCTAGATATATCACCCTGCAGGAGGAGGAGTAGACTCATAGCTCTCTTCTATATATATCACCCTGCAGGAGGAGGAGTAGACTCATAGCTCTCTTCTATATGTATCACCCTGCAGGAGGAGGAGTAGACTCAAAGCTCTCTTCTATATGTATCACCCTGCAGGAGGAGGAGTAGACTCATAGCTCTCTTCTATATGTATCACCCTGCAGGAGGAGGAGTAGACTCATAGCTCTCTTCTATATATATTACCCTGTAGGAGGAGGAGGAGGAGACTCATAGCTCTCTTCTATATATATCACCCTGCAGGAGGAGGAGTAGACTCTTAGCTCTCTTCTATCTGTATCACCCTGCAGGAGGAAGAGTAGACTCATAGCTCTCTTTTATATATATCACCCTGCAGGAGGAGGAGTAGTCTCATAGCTCTCTTCTATATATATCACCCTGAAGGAGGAGGAGTAGTCTCATAGCTCTCTTCTATATATATCACCCTGCAGGAGGAGGAGTAGACTCATAGCTCTCTTCTATATGTATCACCCTGCAGTAGGAGGCGTAGTCTCATAGCTCTCTTTTATCTGTATCACCCTGCAGGAGGAGGAGTAGACTCATAGCTCTCTTCTATCTGTATCACCCTGCAGGAGGAGGAGTAGACTCATAGCTCTCTTCTATATATATCACCCTGCAGGAGGAGGAGTAGTCTCATAGCTCTCTTCTATATATATCACCCTGCAGGAGGAGGAGTAGTCTCATAGCTCTCTTCTATATATATCACCCTTCAGGAGAAGGAGTAGACTCATAGCTCTCTTCTATCTGTATCACCCTTCAGGAGGAGGAGTAGACTCATAGCTCTCTTCTATATATATCACCCTGCAGGAGGAGGAGTAGACTCATAGCTCTCTTCTATCTGTATCACCCTGCAGGAGGAGGAGTAGACTCATAGCTCTCTTCTATCTGTATCACCCTGCAGGAGGAGGAGTAGACTCATAGCTCTCTTCTGTATGTATCACCCTGCAGGAGGAGTAGTCTCATAGCTCTCTTCTGTATGTATCACCCTGCAGGAGGAGGAGTAGACTCATAGCTCTCTTCTGTATGTATCACCCTGCAGGAGGAGGAGTAGTCTCATAGCTCTCTTCTATATATATCACTATGCAGGAGGAGGAGTAGTCTCATAGCTCTCTTCTATATATATCACTATGCAGGAGGAGGAGTAGTCTCATAGCTCTCTTCTATATATATCACCCTGCAGGAGGAGGAGTAGACTCATAGCTCTCTTCTATATATATCACCCTGCAGGAGGAGGTGTAGACTCATAGCTTTCTTCTATATATATCACCCTGCAGGAGGAGGAGTAGTCTCATAGCTCTCTTCTATATATATCACCCTGCAGGAGGAGGAGTAGACTCATAGCTCTCTTCTATATATATTACCCTGCAGGAGGAGGAGTAGACTCATAGCTCTCTTCTATATGTATCACCCTGCAGGAGGAGGAGTAGACTCATAGCTCTCTTCTATATGTATCACCCTGCAGGAGGAGGAGTAGACTCATAGCTCTCTTATATGTTTCACCCTGCAGGAGAAGGAGTAGACTCATAGCTCTCTTCTATATGTATCACCCTGCAGGAGGAGGAGTAGACTCATAGCTCTCTTCTATATATATTACCCTGTAGGAGGAGGAGGAGACTCATAGCTCTCTTCTATATATATATCACCCTGCAGGAGGAGGAGTAGACTCATAGCTCTCTTCTATCTGTATCACCCTGCAGGAGGAAGATTAGACTCATAGCTCTCTTCTATATGTATCACCCTGCAGGAGGAGGAGTAGACTCATAGCTCTCTTCTATATGTATCACCCTGCAGGAGGAGGAGTAGACTCATAGCTCTCTTCTATATGTATCACCCTGCAGGAGGAGGAATAGACTCATAGCTCTCTTCTATATATTTCACCCTGCAGGAGTAGGAGTAGTCTCATAGCTCTCTTCTATATGTATCACCCTGCAGGAGGAGGAGTAGACTCATAGCTCTCTTTTATATATATCACCCTGCAGGAGGAGGAGTAGTCTCATAGCTCTCTTCTATATATATCATCCTGAAGGAGGAGTAGTCTCATAGCTCTCTTCTATATATATCACCCTGCAGGAGGAGGAGTAGACTCATAGCTCTCTTCTATATGTATCACCCTGCAGTAGGAGGCGTAGTCTCATAGCTCTCTTCTATCTGTATCACCCTGCAGGAGGAGGAGTAGACTCATAGCTCTCTTCTATCTGTATCACCCTGCAGGAGGAGGAGTAGACACATAGCTCTCTTCTATATATATCACCCTGCATGAGGAGGAGTAGTCTCATAGCTCTCTTCTATATATAATCACCCTGCAGGAGGAGGAGTAGACTCAAAGCTCGTTTCTATATGTATCACCATACAGGAGGAGGAGTCGTCTCATAGCTCTCTTCTATATGTATCACCCTGCAGGAGGAGGAGTAGACTCATAGCTCTCTTCTATATGTATCACCCTGCAGGAGGATGAGTAGACTCATAGCTCTCTTCTATATATATCACACTGCAGGAGGAGGAGTAGACTCATAGCTCTCTTCTACATGTATCACCCTGCAGGAGGAGTCTCATAGCTCTCTTCTATATATATATCACCCTGCAGGAGGAGGAGTAGTGTCATAGCTCTCTTCTATACGTATCACCCTGCAGGAGGAGGAGTAGACTCATAGCTCTCTTCTATATGTATCACCCTGCAGAAGGAGGAGTAGTCTCATAGCTCTCTTCTATATGTATCACCTTGCAGGAGGAGGAGTAGACTCATAGCTCTCTTCTATATATATCACCCTGAGGGAGGAGGAGTAGACTCATAGCTATCTTCTATATATATCACCCTGCAGGAGGAGGAGTAGACTCATAGCTCTCTTTTATATATATCACCCTTCAGGAGGAGGAGTAGTCTCATAGCTCTCTTCTATATATATCACACTGCAGGAGGAGGAGTAGTCTCATAGCTCTCTTCTATATATATCACCCTGCAGGAGGAGGAGTAGTCTCATAGCTCTCTTCTATATATATCACACTGCAGGAGGAGGAGTAGTCTCATAGCTCTCTTCTATATATATCACCCTGAGGGAGGAGGAGTAGACTCATAGCTCTCTTCTATATATATCACCCTGCAGGAGGAGGAGTAGTCTCATAGCGCTCTCCTATATGTATTACCCTGCAGGAGGAGGAGTAGTCTCATAGCTCTCTTCTGTATATATCACCCTGCAGGAGAAGGAGTAGACTCATAGCTCTCTTCTATCTGTATCACCCTGCAGGAGGAGGAGTAGACTCATAGCTCTCTTCTGTATGTATCACACTGCAAGAGAAGGAGTAGTCTCATAGCTCTCTTCTGTATGTATCACCCTGCAGGAGGAGGAGTAGACTCATAGCTCTCTTCTGTATGTATCACCCTGCAGGAGGAGGAGTAGTCTCATAGCTCTCTTCTATATATATCACTATGCAGGTGGAGGAGTAGTCTCATAGCTCTCTTCTATATAGATCACCCTGCAGGAGGAGGAGTAGACTCATAGCTCTCTTCTATATATATCACCCTGCAGGAGGAGGTGTAGACTCATAGCTCTCTTCTATATATATCACCCTGCAGGAGGAGGAGTAGTCTCATAGCTCTCTTCTATATGTATCACCCTGCAGGAGGAGGAGTAGTCTCATAGCTCTCTTCTATATGTATCACCCTGCAGGAGGAGGAGTAGACTCATAGCTCTCTTCTATATATATCACCCTGCAGGAGGAGGAGTAGTCTCATAGCTCTCTTCTATATGTATCACCCTGCAGGAGGAGGAGTAGACTCATAGCTCTCTTCTATATATATCACCCTGCAGGAGGAGGAGTAGTCTCATAGCTCTCTTCTATATATATCACCCTGCAGGAGGAGGAGTAGACTCATAGCTCTCTTCTATATATATCACCCTGCAGGAGGAGGTGTAGACTCATAGCTCTCTTCTATATATATCACCCTGCAGGAGGAGGAGTAGTCTCATAGCTCTCTTCTATATGTATCACCCTGCAGGAGGAGGAGTAGACTCATAGCTCTCTTCTATATATATCACCCTGCAGGAGGAGGAGTAGTCTCATAGCGCTCTCCTATATGTATTACCCTGCAGGAGGAGGAGTAGTCTCATAGCTCTCTTCTGTATATATCACCCTGCAGGAGAAGGAGTAGACTCATAGCTCTCTTCTATCTGTATCACCCTGCAGGAGGAGGAGTAGACTCATAGCTCTCTTCTGTATGTATCACACTGCAAGAGAAGGAGTAGTCTCATAGCTCTCTTCTGTATGTATCACCCTGCAGGAGGAGGAGTAGACTCATAGCTCTCTTCTGTATGTATCACCCTGCAGGAGGAGGAGTAGTCTCATAGCTCTCTTCTATATATATCACTATGCAGGAGGAGGAGTAGTCTCATAGCTCTCTTCTATATATATCACCCTGCAGGAGGAGGAGTAGAC